>NC_084625.1:38473554-38548554 GCF_033978795.1 Nerophis ophidion
GAAGAAAGTGAGCGACGAGTTTGATGCTAATTTGTGTCAGTGGATACATCACTTTCGTGGACTGAACCACCGTGTGTTCCGCAAAATAATCCGCATTAAGGCCAAGGAGTTGTATGCCACTGCGAGTGACACGAGAGACACCGGGGTGGTGTTTGGTGCAACAAGTGGCTGGCTTAATCGATTCCTGCGTCGGAACAACTTTACCCTCAGGAGAACAACTGTTGCACAGAAGGACGCTCCCGTCGAGAAGATTGTCAACTTCCTCCTTTTCTCTACTAAACAGATAGAGGCCAAGAAAATACCGCCCAAGAATATCATTTCCATGGATGAAACAGCAGTCTGGTTTGACATGGTTGGTTTTAGTACGGTCACTGAGAGGGTCGCCTGCTCCATCTGCCTCAAAACCACCGGCCACGAGAAGGCACGCGTCACGGTGGCTCTTGCAGCCAAAGCAGACGGGACAAAGCTGAAGCCTTACATTGTGTTTCAAAGGTGCTGTCCGTGATGTAAAGGCTATGCAGACCATCCCCGGGTTTATCATAGCTTCCCCCAAGAATGGCTGGTTTAATGACCTGACAAAGGATTGGCTCCAGAGGGCAGTGGGGTAATTTCACTTCAGACCGGGGCTACTTGCATGGGACTCGTACCGATGCCATATCAGCGAGGCCACGAAGGCAGAGCTCAAAAGGGGCTACAACCTTACAATTGCTGTTATATCTGGAGGTTGCACAAAGTACCAGCAGGCCCCCAATGTTGTGTGGAATGGCCCTTTCAAAGCACAGCTCTTTGACTACTATGATAACTGGATGGCTGGTGATAAAGACAAGACCTACACCAAGTCGCCTCCTGGTCGACTGGGTCCTGGGAGCCTGGGATGCTCTGGATCGGGACACTGATCAACTCATTCAAGGTAGGCCGGCTGGCTGGCTGTGTCAATCAGCAGTGAGTATTCAGAGCTCACGGCAGAGCAGAAAGGTGTTTAGCAGGTGAGCATAATGCAGTGGACCCTCCCCAAATTATAATTAACACCTCCTAGTAATCTACTAGTAACATCACTGTGAGCCCGTTGACGTTTTTGAGGTGAAGGCTAATTAGCTTTTAGCGTAACGTTAGCTCATTTTGCGGTGTGTGCATGCGTGTGTGCGTGTGTGTGTTACGGAAAGCAAAGTATCATTGACCTACAGTTAACAACTAATTTTTTTCAATTTACCTTTTTGTGTGTTGAAGCAGCCAAAAAGGACATTATGATATATGAAGAGTTTCTGTCACTGATAGTTGACGTAATAATGTAACTGCATCATAAAGCCTACATGAACTCCATGGTGTTCAAGGATGAATAGTCTCTCCTATTGCTATTGTACTATTTTTTAAGCTATAGTTTAATTAATCATTAGTAATGTAGCAGCCTAGTTTTGAATGGCAGGGTCCTTGCATTCACATGTTGATAAAACTATAACATTTACATAATAAAAATCAACTACAGGCTTCCCAAATGCTGTAATAAATTAAGCATGATGAGTTGAGCATATGTCAGCATGTGGCTCCACTTTTAAATCTTTTTTTCAAACGCTTATTGCAAACGCTTATTTACAGTAAATAATTAATTTGACTCAGGCATTATTTTGTTTTAGTAAGTCAATATTCACTAAGTCAAAATAATGACATACTTAGTATCCCAGGTAACTAGGACTGTTTTGTATAGATACATACATATATATATATATATATATATATATATATATATATATATATATATTAGGGGTGGGCAAATTAATGCGTTAATTACGAGTTAACTCATCAATCTATTAACGCCGACAATTATTTTATCGCACATTTGCGTATGTTGTTTACATGCTTTTATTTTGTTAACGCTTTTTCTTAGCAAGATGGCGACGCCCGGACGGGCTTCGGCGTCCAGGGGCTCTTGGTAAAGATGGAACATTTGGCAATAATGCAGACGAGGAGTGTTGGCTGAGTTCTTAATGTTTACTTTCAGAGCGTGCATATCACAACATACAAGATGCCGTCATGGCGACACACAACCTATATCGGGCTACCGCGCATGCTCGTCACTCCTGTTGCATGCTGTTGCATGGCTCATAACATCACAATATAGTACCATGTATATGATGCGTTCAGTTTATCAAAGCACCAAGCAAACAATTGGAAAATTCCCATCATATCAATTCCTAGATATGGTCATGATTGTTTTAAGTGCACTACGCAGAATAAACACAACATTATTAATATTGCTACTACGGATAATTTGATCAAAAATTCCCTAAAACAGCCCACTACCTATAATATAGGTTTTTTAAACAAAAGATCCCTGATAAAAAAAAAATTTTCTGCTGTCACCTCAGAAATTGCTTGTTCAGATGTTATGATTGTGGCTCAGAGATTTGTATGTAGATTATATTTATTTTCCATAAAAACAGGTTAACTTAAATACTCTGGCAGTGGCAATAAGCTTAAATGTTTGTATTTACATTTTTTGAGTTGATTTTCATAAAACATGCTATTTAACTGCTACTGTTTAACAAGGACTGATTTGAATTGTGTTTGCACAACAAATGTGTTGGCGCTTTTGTTCATGTGGGAGAATATTCCAATAAAGGTGCACTACACACTACTTTTGAATTCATTATTGGGCTTTGCTTATACATTGCAGTTAATCGCGATTAATCGGAGAAATAGTGCGATTAACTTCGATTAAAAATTTTAATCGTTGCCCAGCCCTAATATATATATATATGTACATACATACATACATACATACAGTATTTGGTATATATACACCTAGCAGTGTGGTTTTCGTCCTGGTCGTGGAACTGTGGACCAACTCTATACTCTCGGCAGGATCCTTGAGGGTCCATGAGAGTTTGCCCAACCAGTCTACATGTCTTTTGTGGACCTGGAGAAGGCATTTGACTGTGTCCCTTAGGAAGTCCTGTGGAGAGTGCTACGAGACTACGGGTTATTGGACCGCCTGATTGTGGCGGTCCACTACCCGTATGACCAGTGTCAGAACTTGGTCCACATTGCCGGCAGTAAGTCTTGCCCGTTTCCAGTGAGGGTTGGCCTTCGCTAGAACATCCGTTTTGTCATCGATTCTGTACACAAATTTTATGGATAGAATTTCTAGGCACAGGTGGGTGTTGAGAGGTTCTGGTTTGGTGGCTGCAGGATTAGCTCTTTGCTTTTTGATGTAGTCCTGCTGGCTTCAACAGACCTGGATCTTCAGCTTTCACGGGATCGGTTCGTAGCTGAGTGTAAAGCGACTGGGATGAAAATCAGCACTTCTAAATCTGAGGCCATTGTTCTTGCCCAAAAAACCGTGAAGTGAGTGCCATCTTTGTGTTGGGGAGGCGATACTGCCCCAAGTGGAGCAGTCAAAGTACCTCGGGGTCTTGTTCACGAGTAAGGGAAGAGTGGATCGTGAGATCGACAGCAGGATCGGTGAAGCGTCTGTAGTGATGCGACACTGTATCTGTCCGTCGTGGTGAAGAAGGAGCTAAGCCGGAAGGTAAAGCTCTCAATTTACCCGTCAATGTACGTCCCTATCCTCACCGAGGGATGATGATCGAAACCGGTTCTCCGGATTGTTCGATAATAAAAGAACCGATTCCATGGCTTCGAATCCCTTTTTGAGAACTGGTTCCCTATTATCAAAGCCACTATACCATATTTTCGCGACCATAGGGCGCACCGTAATAAAAGGCGCCGTGTCAGTTACGGGTGCTATTTCTGTATTTAACGCATAAATCAGGCGCAGCATATTTTTGGGGGCAGGCATGGTTAAACATACGCTAGCTTAAAACATACGCTAGCATGCATGGACGCTGTTTTAAAAAGGCAGCAGGAGCAAAGCTGAGTTCGGTTGTACTTTATTGAAATATTTATCAATGTACGTACTCACATTATTTTTTGATCAATTCTTATCCACAAATTCATCAAAGTCCCCATCTTCTGTGTCCGAAATGAACAGCTGGGCAAGTTCTCCATCAAACACGCCAGATTCCCTGTCCTCATTTTCGAAGTAGGTCTCGGTGACCATTAGCATAGCAAGCAAGCACAACAGTAAAAGCCCACTTCTCCTGCCCCATTGTGCGTATGGATTCGCTACCGTGCTGGTCCCTTCTTCTCCAGTGTGCTTCACCGGGATGTCAAAAGTTAGCGTCCATGTTGGTGATGTGTTTGTCAGATTTTTTTTTTATTTACAACGCACATAGCGGCACTATGTGTTCACTGGGGGCGTGCCTTTAGCATCCTCTCTCACCTAAAACCTTCACCCTATAACGGCCGCATGCTGTCCTCAGTCACATCCTCTTTTCCTTCGTATAAACAGCCTGCCGGCCCAGTCACATAACATCTATGGCTTTTGGAAGTGCACACACAACAACCTATCTGGATTAGATAAGAGATTCGATAAGGAATCGGTTTGATTAGAGGATTCGATAATGGGATCGAACTCGATCATTTCTTAATGAACATCATCCCTATCCTCACCTATGACCGAAAGGACAAGATCACGGGTACAAGCGGCTGAAATGAGTTTCCTCCGTCGGGTGGCGGGGCTCTCCCTTAAAGATAGTGTGAGAAGCTCTGTCATTCATGAGGAGCTCAGAGCAAAGCCGCTGCTACTCCATATTATGAGAAGCCAGATGAGGTGTTTCGGGCATTTGGTAGACTGAACCCCGAACGCCCCCCCCTGGAAATTGTTATGGGCGCGTCCTACCGGTAGGAGACCGTCGGGAAAACCCAAGAAACGGTGGAGAGACTATGTCTCCTCGCTGGCCTGGGAAACCCTCGGGATCCCCCGGGAAGAGTTGGACAGAGTAGCTTCCCTGCTTAAGCTGCTTTCCCCGCGACCCAACTTCAAATAAGCAGAAGAAAATGAATGGATGGATGGATGGATGGACTTTAGGCTGGTGATATATCGATACATTCGATGTTTTTCTCTTCATCAGGCGTAGTTTTTGCTCTCATGAGCTTCAATAGCCCTCGCCCATCCCCTTATTTCCTTAGTGGAGATCCACAAACCTGGCAAAACACGGCTAAGGCTATTTCTAACGAGAGTGATACGCTTGTCCCAAAGAAAAGAAAAGTGTTATCAGAGCTTTAGAATTGCAACAACAAGCGTGGATCAAGCTGCAAAGTTTCTTTAAAAAAGGCAGCAGCACAACAAACTGATTCCAGCATCTGAAACAGCATCGAGCCAAGTGGGGGAAATCCAATACAACTCTATAGGAGGCAAACAAGACCGCAATAACAAGAAACTCTTACTAAAAAACAGCGTATTGTGGTGGAATCATTTAAATAAATAAATGATAAATGGGTTGTACTTGTATAGCGCTTTTCTACCTTCAAGGTACTCAAAGCGCTTTGACACTACTTCCACATTTACCCATTCACACACATATTCACACACTGATGGAGGGAGCTGCCATGCAAGGCGCTAACCAGCACCCATCAGGAGCAAGGGTGAAGTGTCTTGCTCAGGACACAAGGGGACGTGACACGGTTGGTACTAGGTGGGGATTGAACCAGGGACCCTCGAGTTGCGCATGGTCATTCTACCACGGCCACTCTACCAAGGTAGCATGAATGATGATATAATGCATGAAGAAAAAGGAGAACAATGCACAGAGCGATCACTAAAGCAGTCGCTCTGCACATCCAAACCAAACCAGTAGTATGCCTGTGTGCTCCTGCAAAACTCTCATGGAATTTTAAATGTATTTATTTATATTACATGTTCAATGGAAGTGTATTTAGAATCAGTACACACTAACAAGGAGCTCAGGATATTTCATTAAAAAGCCTGCGTTTATTCCTTTTACTAAAACTATATAGTCATGTTAATGTTTTACTTGTTTATTTATTTGCATGCAATGTACATAACTACATTTTTATTTACAGATTTTATTTATTCAAGATAGACGTTTTGATCTGATTGATTTGTATTACTATTTGATTATTGGAATAATTATTGATGTATTAAAGTTATTTATTTGCATGCAATGTGCAATGCTACATTTTTGTTTACAGAAGTATTTTGTTCAAGACGGAAGCATTGCCTCCCAGAGGAAGCTCTTAATTTAATTATTTGAAAATTACTGCATATACAGTACATTTTACATCTGGTCCAAAAAGAACATATACAAATTTGAATTGTTCTAAGAGTAAGATGCAATGTCATTTCAAACTACGAGTTTTGCTCCAATAAAAGAAAATCCTAGGTATAATATAACTGTATTTTTTATTAATTTGTTTATTTAAAAATCAGGTGCAGGAAAAAAAAAAAAGGAAAAACCTTGGAAATTGAATTTTTCGGTAAACGTTTTACTTTTTTTTAAGGCCATAACGCCCAGGCCTACTTTAGGCGAATTGAGACTGCTATCAGCTATCAAAATGTTCAGGCAAAGTGGAGATGAACAATCTTGTATCAATATGGACTTCATCTTCAACATCAATAACACAGCTTTGGTGTGAGCTACTTTAAACAAACACAGGACATGCATTGTTAAAAATACGGAATGCTAACAGGTAAAAACACGGCTACAACTTTTTACCAAGTTTTTACAGAACAACTTACGCTCATGGTTTCAGCACTTTAAATTTCAGTTCTAACTTAGAAGAATTACCCAAGATGTGACAAGTATTTCCACAAAGTGGATGTGTTGTAGTGACCTTGTGACTACAATACCAATGATGCGCAGAGGATCCTTCAAGTTACCAGTGAGTACTGTAATCTACAGTAGAACACACTCAAGGCTACGATATTGGGTGAAAGGAGTACAAAGGTGATTATATGGATGTTATTCCATGTTTAGATAGCTCTAATTATGTTAAAAAACATATTTAGAAGATTATAAACAGTTTATGTACCAACTATGAAAATATTTGATTCATTAATAACAATACTTCTTCGAAGAAATGTGTTTATTGCAATAAATGAGGGATGGTGCTAATACAAATTTTAAAAAGCCACCACACAGACCACAACACACTTGCACCACCATTCTTCTATGTTGTATTGGAGCGACCATGCGGGAACTTTAAAGTTCTGGGCACTCCATGTCAAACCTGACTCTAGCCAGGTTCGCTGAGCTCCACACAAGGATCTGGGACTTCTCAATAGGAGGTGTATTTCAAAAGGCCGGGCCTTGTAAAAAAAATCCTTGTATGTGATTGGGTAAACCACTTGTCCGTTATCTTGAATGATGTGCTACAACCACTCACATTGAAATCAACCCGTGACGCTGATGAGAAATCCAAAACAGAACAGCCGACATATTGGATAACGACAGAGCAAAAAGTTAGAGAACTTTTACTGAAACAACGCAGCAATGTCAGTAGACGATCCATGTCGTTTGTGCAAAGAAAATATGCAAATAAAAAGCTTCATTGGGAACAGCATTGTTTCAAATAAAACAAAGACGCGTTAGTGACAACTGTAGGGTTATTAACTTACCATTCATACGTGATGTGCACCTCGTCGACAACGATTCCCACTATGTGATTCTGATACACCTCCGATGTAAGCATGGTTCGCCATTTGTCATTTAGCCATGAGTCGGGACTACCGAATACGAGATGGCAACGTCTTTGGAGGATTTCATTGTTGTTTCTTTCTCTCAGCTGCATGCCTGTTACCTCCAATAATCCAGCCTCACGGATCTGATCCGCTACCAGAGCAATCAGCTAGGAGACAATTTTTAACTACTGGGTTCTGCACTTGTCCCATTTCCTTCACCACCAGTGGAGGGATTTAGTAAATCAAGCTCTTGCCAAACCCGGTCGGAAGAAGAGCCAAAACATCATTGTCACCAATAAATGTCTTGAAAACCATTCTTTGTTCATCTTTTAAATAATTAATATTCGATAGATTTGACAAAACAGCGCCGACATTGTTGTTTGAATCAAACAGTCACTTTGGCGCTATGTCACATCCATGAAATCCCGCCCAGCGATCCTGATTGGTTTATTGTTTATTGCATTGTTGCATTGACCCTCGCATTGCAAGGTGCACAAAAACCTCACAAGTTTGTGAAGGTGAAAGGGGAACTGCACATTTTTTGCGCATCAACCCCAATCTTTATGTTAGACAAGAACACGTCTTTCCCTTTTCTGTGCGTTCTAAATGTAAAAAAATTGCAAGCACCAAGTATCCAACCAAGCAGGTATGAGTGCACAAACAAATCGATTCACATTCGAATCCAATTCTTATTCATCTCAACTGTAAATGGAGTTATGATTATCAAAAATCGATTTAATTTTTTTTTTTAAATAGACTAAAAAATGTTTTCTTTACAAAAATTAATTTTCAAAAATACTTTTTGAATCGTCGAATCGTTAGGTGCCCAAAGATTCACACCCCCAAATGCAGTTCATAGGGATATGAGCTATTTTGCCAATAAAACACTCTAAAAACCATCCACAAACCTCCAATGCTGTTTTGTACAAATGCTATATGTATATACGTAATGTAGTAACAGGCGCATTCTTGATGACATGTAATATTTACAATATTTTGCTCATTTTAAACATAACCGAAACTACTTTCCTGGGCATCCATCCATCCATCATCTTCCGCTTATCCGAGGTCGGGTCGCGGGGGCAGCAGCCTAAGCAGGGAAGCACAGACTTCCCTATCTCCAGCCACTTCGTCTAGCTCTTCCCGGGGGATCCCGAGGCGTTCCCAGGCCAGCCGGGAGACACAGTCTTCCCAACGTGTCCTGGGTCTTCCCCGTGGCCTCCTACCAGCTGGACGTGCCCTAAACACCTCCCTAGGGAGGCGTTCGGGTGGCATCCTGACCAGATGCCCGAACCACCTCATCTGGCTCCTCTCGATGTGAAGGAGCAGCGGCTTTACTTTGAGTTCCTCCCGGATGGCAGAGCTTCTCACCCTATCTCTAAGGGAGAGCCCCGCCACCCGGCGGAGGAAACTCATTTCGGTCGCTTGTACCCGTGATCTTATCCTTTCGGTCATGACCCAAAGCTCATGACCATAGGTGAGGATGGGAACGTAGATCGACCGGTAAATTGAGAGCTTTGCCTTCTGGCTCACTTTCCTGGGCATTTTAATTTAAATAAGGAAGATAAAACAGTCACAATTTCTGCACTCACTGGCAGGCCGATTGATGGGATGTTTTTTTTTTCTTGAGCTAGTAATTTTAGAGTAATCCTCAGTCCTCAAATAAAAAATGCTTTCTAGTAACGTTGCGATAATCGTCTGCATTCCATTTGATTAGGGCCATAAAGTGTCAACTTTCGAGTTGGTGGTGTGGATATTTTCGAAGTTGACCATCTTTCCATTTTTTGCCACAACCCTTTACGATACAGGTAAGATTGATGATTGATTTACAACCCAGAATAATTTTTTCCAAATTCAAAACGCACAGAAGCAGAAGCTTCTTTATTCTATGGCGGGTCGAAACCAACTTTATTATCAGCTCACCAGTGGTCTTAAAGCACTGTGTGTCACGACGTCAGATAAATAGGCTAAATGGCTTTTACAAACTCAATGGTTAATATGCAGGTCATGACATGTAAATGGAGTATTGTTGGTAGGTTTTGGATGTTTTTCAGAGTAAGCAATATACAGTAAAGGCCAAACATTAGGACACACCTTCTTATTCAACGCATTTTCTTTATTTTCATGACTATTTACATTGTAGATTGTCACTGAAGGCATCAACACTATGAATGAACACGTGTGGAGTTATGTACTGAACAAAAAATGGTGAAACATGTTTTATATTCTATTTTCTTCAAAATAGCCATCATTTTCGCTGATTATTGTTTTGCACAGTCTTGGCATTCTTTTGATGAGTTTTAAGAGGTAGGGTTTTCACTTCACAGGTGTCATAGTTTTGGTGCCTTCAGTGACAACCTACAATGTAAATAGTCATACAAAAATTTTAAAAATCATTCAAATGAGACTGTGTGTCCAAACTTTTGGCCTGTACTGTACGTTAAACGATCCTCATTTGGTGCATTGAAACTCACCAATTACTAGGGTTTTTTATGTTTAGAATGCACACAAAAAAAGATGTGTGCTAAGTAGGATTGTGAATGATGAGCTAAATTCGAAAAAAAGTGCAGTTCCCATTTAATTGCATTTCATTAAAAAAAACTCAAGCTGATGTACAGTATGTGGCAGTTTGAAATGTTTAAGGCTTTTTAAAAATTGTGCTCAGAATAGACTCAAGATTCAGGGAAAGTCAATGCAAAAATGCACTTTAACCCCTTCTGACAAGCTACAACAAAAGCAATATTGTTACAAATTTTGCACAAAACCAACAAAAACTAAACATTATAACTCTTTAGGAAGGATAGGAAGAATAACTCAAACAGGTTGGTGTACAGATGAATAAATAAATAAATATGTTCTCAATAGTAAATCAGTGTAAATATTTCAGTCAACCTCTAAAACAGCGCATTTACTGTATGTATTGAAGAGCTCTGATAAAAGATCGATTGATTGATTGATTGATTGATTTATACTTTTATTAGTAAATTGCACAGTTCAGTACATATTCCGTACAATTGACCACTAAATGGTAATACCCCAATAATTTGTTCAACTTTTTTAAGTCCACGTTAATCAATTCATGGTATTCAAACACATATCTGTCTTAAAATCCACCCTAATTATATCTATTTAAAAATGAACAGTGTTTGAATACAGGACCAACACGACACACTAGAAATGTATAAACAGTTGTAATAATAACATCAGCTTGAATCTATCCAGCCATGTTTTAATACTGCGTGTCCTGCTCAGGGTTGTGAGGAAACTGGAGCCTATCCCAGCAGACAAAATCACACTACACACTGGACTGTTAGCCATGACCAAAAACTTTGGGAATGACTTAAATAGCATGCTTCAATACATTTATTCATTTTTTTCAGTATATAACAAACATCAAATATTATCTTAACACTGAGGCAGCAGTTATTATAAGTCCAACCCAAAACAACACTTATACTTTATGTATCAGGGTAAATTAAAATGAAACATTGAACAATTCAAACATTACATGATATGATCAATATATTCTGTTCAATAAAAAAAGGGCCTACATAACAAGTGATAGAAAACTTTAAAAAGAGATTTTCCTATCGCATGAATGTCCACTCCGGGTTACCAACTAACAGAAGTTCAGGCCTCTGGTACTGCAGATCTGCAATACCTATAGGTATGTATTGCAGACATACATCGTATCATATAGTGTTGCATTATTTTCTATCTTAAAGATGGTCTTTTATTTAGACTAGAGAGAATGCTATTACTTGAATGGTGTGTAAACGTACAGTAAAGTTTATTATAAGTGCATTATTTGACATATTCAATTCCTAAGAAAAACCTGACACTACGTGAGATTACAATTGATTACAATGTGTCTCATTCTCATTAAATTATTCCCAGACATATAAGGAATAAAGTGTGACACTTTACATGGCAGTCACTCAAATCAAATACCATGTACAGTACAGTAGCTGAGGTGTTTTTTGACAGGTGCAGATTAAAAGACCCACTGAATAGGTCAGGTTAGGTAAACTCTGAACATATTACCTCTGTGCTCATCAGGTAGATGGAACATGAAGGATACCCTAATGGTTAGGTCAGCTTCTCTCGTCACTGTGGTAAATAAATGACCAGGCATCCTATTTATAACGACTAAGCTGCACTGTGACGGAGCTGTAAGCTGCCTAACGCTGCTAACGTTAGCTCCTGGTGCAATCTACACAACAAGGAAGGATGCTATGGGAGGGACAATATAGACAATATGACTTCCAGGTGAAAGGGTCAAATTACGAGAGTCATTAACAATTTATGAAGGGTTTAAAAAAATAAATATACGCAATAATTTATTCATTAAAAAAATACTTTAGAAAAACTATGTAACACAGGTGATGTCCAGTATATACTGTAGCTGTGCAGTATGTAGAGGATTTAGATTGTCACTAGCAAACAGATCACATTTTTTTATCAAGACATCAAGTATCAGCACAAGTTCAGAAAGCTATTTACATCGTGATGGACATAATAAAGATAAATGACTGGAAAGATGCAAAATAGTTTTCAAAGTTTGTTTTTAGTTTGTGAGCCAAATTAAAGCAAAGCGCATCTGTTAGTGGCACGGCAAAGATGCGTAATAAATAATTCCACTCATCAGGACCAAGTAGCATATACAGTCAATGAAATACTTCAACCAAAAAATTAAACCTCTGAATAAAACTAAATAGATAAAAACACACTTAGTACTACACTAGCCAGCTCTTTTATAAAAGTGAAAATGCAAAAATCTGAATAACCCAAAGACTCAACAAATAAACTCACCCCTCCGACGAGAGCTTCCCCTCTGCTCCATTTTGAGGAGCGGGGCCAAAAATGGGTCTCAAGAGGAGGGGTCCTAACAGTGGTCCTTAGGAAACTCCAGTAATGAGGGCTCCAAAGTATAGAGATAATGTTAGTGAGGTGCAGAAGTCAGGAATGCTGCCTGTGCTGTGTGGATAATGTGAGGATCAGCTATTCCTGTGAGAGTGTGTGTGTGTGTGTGTGTGTGTGTGTGTGTGTGTGTGTGTGTGTGTGTGTGTGTGTGTGTGTGTAAAGTGGCCTGTGATGACGATGGCAGTGACAGTCATGCATCACAAAGCACCCTTGCCCTCCCCACCAGATTGGCACGCACGCCCTCGCGCACGCTTTCCCTTAACCTTGCTGAGCTTCTGATCCCTGCTACACACACTTTCACGCTTGATATTTTTGAGAATACACACACACCGAGTGGGAGGAGCAAAGAAAGTGACTGAAGCGGACAATGGCAGGAATGAGAGGAAGGATGTGTGGAATGGAATTAAATTAATTACATGGAATTAAACAAGGAGCAAGTTTTGGAATACATTTCTTTAATCACATATGTTATACTGTGGAACCTACTAAAGTTAATTCTATTTAAATAAATGATAAATGGGTTGTACTTGTATAGCGCTTTTCTACCTTCAAGGTACTCAAAGCGCTTGGACACTACTTCCACAATTACCCATTCACACACTGATGGAGGGAGCTGCCATGCAAGGAGCTAACCAGCACCCATCAGGAGCAAGGGTGAAGTGTCTTGCTCAGGACACAACGGACGTGACGATGTTGGTACTAGGTGGGGATTGAACCAGGGACCCTCAGGTTGGGCACGGCCACTCTTCCACTGCACCACGCCGTCCCTAATTGTACTTATACAAAGTTTGTATGTGGACCAACTAAGAATTAATCAATATGAATTTGTTTTATCATGACTACAAAACAATATAAACTACTACTAGAGCAGGATTTCGGAAAGTTACTCATCAGAACCAAAAAGGACTGTAGCCAGAGTCAATGCAGTCAAGATGATAGTGCTTCAGAGACAAAGTTCCAGTGTCTACTCACTTTCATTCCTGGCACATATTTCAAGAAACTAGACTCAATTTTACCATGCTGTATATGAAATCATAAACAACCACGGTTACGCAAATAATTTCTACAGAGAGCAAAACATTAAAGTTGGGATGGATCTTCCTAACTTTCGATTATTTTATTGGGCCGCGAATATAAACTGTTTGATGCATTGGTCATGCTATCACATTAAAGGCCTACTGAAACCGACTACTACCCACCACGCAGTCTGATAGTTTATATATCGATGATGAAATATTAACATTGCAACACATGCCAATACAGCCTTTTTAGTTTACTAAATTGCAATTTTAAATTTCCCGGGAGTTTTTTCTTGAAAACGTTGCGTAATGATGACGTGTACGCTTGACGTCACAGTCTGTTAGGGAATATGAGCGCTGCACACACACACAGCTAAAAGTCGTCTGCTTTAACCGCAAAATCACACAGTATTTTGGAGATCTGTGTTGCTGAATCCTTTGCAATTTGTTCAAATAATATTGGAGAAGTCGAAGTAGAAAGATGGAGTTGGGAAGCTTTAGCCTTTAGCCACACAAACACACGGTGTTTCCTTGTTTAAAATTCACGGAAGTGAAACTTTACTATGGATCACAACCAACATGGATCCCAACCAAATGTCAACCAGCAGGTTTGGGTGAGAAAATTGTGGTAAAAAGTCGCTTCTTACCGGATATCAGCTGAGCTTGTGCTGCCCATACAGCTGCCGTCGACTTCCCTGAGACACTGGCGTCAAGACACCCGTGGACGTACACCTCCGACTATCAGTACTGTTAAACTCACTAAAACACTAGCAACCCAATAGAAAGATAAGGGATTTTCCAGAATTATCCTAGTAAATGTGTCTAAAAACTTCAGAATCCGCCCCAATGCAATCGCGTTTTTGTTTTTCTAGTCCGTCGCTATCAATATCCTCAAACATGAATCTTTCATCCTCGCTCAAATCAATGGGGAAATTGTTGTTTTCTCGGTCCGAATAGCAGTTTTTGTTGGAGGCTCCCATTAAAATCAATGTTAATATGTGAGGAGCCATCAACATGTGACGTCATTGTCTGCGACTTCCGGTAGAGGCAGGGCTTTTCTCTTAGCACCGAAAGTTGCGAACTTTATCGTGGATGTTGTCTACTAAATTTACAATTCGGGGAGGTGGGATGTGGTGGGGGGAGGGTGTTAGTCTTGGATTGTAGTTGCCTGGAGGTATTCTTTTAGTGCAGTTTTGAAGGAGGATAGAGATGCACTTTCTTTTACACCCGTTGGAGTGCATTCCATCTTGATGTGGCATATTTTTTTTAGATTGGCAGTCACCAGGAAGAAATATTTGTGCATGTATGAACATTTTTTTGTCATTGTAGTAAAAAACATACAAGCAGAAGCACAGCAGCTCTGTTATACAAAAACCAGCGATGAAGTTCACACAGGGTGTTTTATGACTTTGTTTTTCTTTTACTTTAAACTTATATTCTTTAATATTAATAGAGAACAAGAAAATAAGATCATTTCAATCGATCAATCAATGTTTATTTATATAGCATTAAATCAGTAGTGTCTCAAAGGGCTGAACAAACCACAACACAAACCACAACAAAATCCTCGGTAGAGCCCATATAAGGGCAAGGAAAACTCACCCCAGTGGGACGTCCGTGACAGTGACAATGATGACTATGACAAACTTTGGAGAGGACCGCATATGTGGGCAACCCACCCCACTAAAAACATCATATTACAGTATAGTACATGGTAATTGGGATTTGTTATATATTGTATATCAATCAATCAATCAATCAATCAAAGATTATTTATATAGCCCTAAATCATTAGTGTTTCAAAGGGTTGCACAAACCACAACACAAACCACAACGACATCCTCCGTAGATCCCACATAAGGGCAAGGAAAACTCACACCCAGCGGGACTCACACCCAGTGGGACGTCGATGACTATGAGAAACCTTGGAGAGGACCACATGTGCCCCGCCCCCCCCCCCCCCCCCCCCCTCCCTTCAAGGGTAACCGAAAGCAATGGATGTCGGGCGGGTCGAACATGATACTGTGAAAGTTCAATCCATATTGGATCCAACACAACCGTGAGAGTCCAGTCCAAAGTGGATCCAACACATTTACTTTCATAATGTTATCAAATACTTATTTTTCCATTTAAATGTACTTTTATAAAATCGAAAACATTTATGGTTTTACCTGTTATTTGTATGTGAAGTATATGCACCTGTATTTCTTAATAAAAACTTCCTTTGTTTTAAAAGCAAGATCACCCTTGTTTTTTTGTTAATACCTAGTTTAGAGAGACTTTAGAACTTGGGTATGTAATCCTTCCTCTTGGCAGTCTCATTCATTCATTCATCAGAGTATTAAAATAAACTATTGTATCTGAATTACTAAAAAGACAAAATAAAAACGGGCTCTCCGTCTCTCTGAAAAAAGACAGTAGTAACAGGTACCTGCTAGCTCACGTGCGTCCCCCTCCTCATGGTCACAATACTACAGTGCCTCTCAGTATGAATTTTCTGTATTTAGAGCAGTGGTTCTTAACCTGGGTTCGATCGAACCCTAGGGTTTGGTGAGTCGGCCTCTGGGGTTCGGCAAAGCCTCTGACGCAGAGGTCAAGACACACCCGACTCATCGTGTAAATTAAAACTTCTCCCTATCGGAGTATTATGCATAGCTCCAAACAATGTTCCCTCTAATATTCCATCTGATTTGCTGGTGCGTAATTTGTTATGAGTTCATGCACTGTGTTGGTATTGTTCTTTGAACAAGGGGATGTTCATGCACACTTCATTTTGTGCACCAGTAAAAAAAAAAACATAACTTTGTCCTGAATTTGAAATAAAAAACATTTTATTTTTCACTAAAGAAGGGTTCGGTGAATGCGCATATGAAACAGGTGGGGTTCGGTACCTCCAACAAGGTTAAGAACCACTGATTTAGAGTTTGAATATCAATTATAATGATATCCCGCTTACATGAACAAATAATTAATTACAAAGACAGTAGATTCCACAGTGTAGAAAGTTGCGGTGTAAAAAAAAAATATTTGTGCCAAATTATATTGATGACATGCTGACAAACACAAATAACCAGTAAGGTAGGCCCTCATCATTAGTCTTAGCTAAGTTCTGACTTCTGAGAGCACTCTTTAGCTTGTTTGCACATTAAGCAGCTAAAAAAGTCAATATAACCTAATGTTAGATTTATGCACTGTGTATGACACAGAAAAAAAAAATTGGGGATTCAATCATTTTTACTAACAAAATATCTATTTTCTAAATATCGTAACTATACAGAAAACCCATTTATAACAGTTTATAGGACAAATATTAATATTTATTTTATGTTATTAGTTTTTTTTTTTTTTTCATCACGACAAGACTCTACCTCACCTGCCTACCCAGAACATATATCCTTGGTAATAGCAGTTCTCTACACATTTTCTCTACCTTTTTTAAGGTACTCAAAGCGCCTTGACACTAGGGTTGGGTATCGAGTATCGATTGGAACCGGGACTAACTTTCCGATTCTCCCGGAATCGTTCAAAAGTTTAAATTTCGATTCCTAGCTTCGATACCCAGTCCACCGACCGGAAAAAAAGAATAAGTCCGCCGACTGGAAGAAGCAGCCGCTGAACACCAACGAAGAAGCGCCCACCGCCGGAAGTGTTAGCACAGCCGAGCCTATGTAGCCGAGCGAGTCAGTCAAGCATGGATAGCGGGCGTCGGCGGTCGAAAGTGTGGCTTTATTTTACTAAAAAAAATGAAATATCTGCGAAATGTAACACGTGCGACAGGACTGTTTCGTGCTTAGGAGGGTGCAAGTCGAACATGATGAAGCACCTCCGAGTTCATGGAGTACAAATAAATGCGTGTCCCGTCTTCAAAGTTCTGCGCCGACCGTTCTCCTTTGCCTCTTCCTCTGGCTCCGGCTCCGACGCCCAGCCTGGTACCTCGGTGACTGCACTGCAGTCCGAATCCGATAAGTAAAACCATATATATGCAATAAATAATGTGTTTTGCGCCAACGTTGAGGCAGCTAACAAATTAACCCGCATATTTTTTCATAGACAATTTACAACCTGCTAGCCAGGCTCCGCGATGTGCTCAGCGTACTTCGTTCACCGTAGCGGCAATGGGGAAGATGTCGGTGCCACAGACGAAAGAGTGCCACAGAAAGGTCACTGCACACAGTCAAAAGACTGCATCCCTTTTCAGAGGTGGAATCTCCAACATTTAGGTTAGTTAAGCAATAACGTTAGAGCTAAGCTAATTGATACTGGGCTAAACAGTAACAGCAACATTACATGTTTGTTTATGTTTGCAGGGATATGGTGAAAACTCTCAACCCAAAATACATACCACCTTCCAGGGACTACCTGGCAAACACATTGATCCTGGCATTGTACAAGAAGAATCGGAATCGAGAATAGTCAGGAATCAGAATCGAAACAAAGAATCGGAATCGTTCGAATTAAAACGATACCCAACCCTATTTGACACTATTTCCACATTCACCCATTCACACACACATTCACACGCTGATGGCAGGAGCCGCCATGCAAAGCCCTAACCAGGACCCATCAAGAGCAAGGGTGAAGTGTCTTGCTCAAGGACACCAACGGACATGACTTTGATGGTAGAAGGTGGGGATTGAACCAGTAACCCTCCGATTGCTGACACGGCCACTCTCCCAACTTAACCACGCCGTCCCACGCCGCTGTGGCCCGCCACAGACTTATTTGGGGCTTATCTCCCATAAACACATAATGGAACTTTTTGCTAGTGTAGCATGTCATTCCAGCTCTGTACAGTAGATGGTTGTTGTTGGTTGGAATTTATTTCAAACATGTATGCAATTTCAAGTGATGTATAGTTTACACATTTATATTTGTCTTTACAACATGTTTGTGTCATAACCTTGTTACAACATACCTCATACACAACAATCTAAAAAAGAATGGGTTGCCAACTTATATTTAGTGAGTATTCAGTATTGTACAAATTAGGGTATGATGTCAACCCGTTTAATTTTGCCTCAATTTACTTCAAGACATAATTATTAAGCAATCAAAGTTAAACAATGTTATTCTCAATGATCAACTGAACGATATATGTGCAACCCTAATAAAAACATTATTGAATGGCTGAAAATGCAATAAAATAATCAAGTTCTAATATTAGAGTACATACTTTGGTGACAATGTTGTCCTTCAAAGTGAACAAAGAAAACATTGATCATATACTGTAAAATCAATATATATATATATATATATATATATATACATATATATATATATATATATATATATATGTTTTCAGTGAGCAGTCTCATCGACTACGTTACTTTAGGGTGGCATACTGCAGATGGACAATCAATGGGTCCACCAGTAAGCACTTAAGACAGTACTTTGCAAGATGATAAAAAGACATGCAATTTCAGCAGATATTACAAGTGACAAAAGCGTTTGAAACCGTTTTTAAAAATAATACATGTGCCTCTCTTCCCGTACATTGCTTTGGAAGGCTAAACCACAAAGAGCACAAATCCGCACATGAAGCAACAACTCCAAACCAGACCAACAAACAAGTTATAGTCGTACCTTGAAATTCAAAGTTCCTATAAGCTGTAAATATATTTTATATGTATAATTTCAATTACTGTCATTTTAACTTACTAAAACTAAATCGATTTGTATGACTAAAACTGAAATACGTCAAAAAACGTGAAACTAAATTAAAATGGCTGAACAAAAAATGAATACATCACTACAACGCAGTTCACAGCATATACAGTATTGAAGTCGGGCAAAAAAGTATTAATAATCAGTGCATAAACCAGGGGTCACCAACCTTTTTGAAACCAAGAGCTACTTCTTGGGTACTGATTAATGCGAAGGGCTACCAGTTTGATACACACTTAAATAAATTGCCAGAAATAGACAATTTACTCAATTTACCTTTAATAAATACATCTATATACTGTATATATAAAAAAATGGGTATTTCTGTCTGTCATTCCGTCGTACATCTTTTTCCTTTTATGGAAGGTTTTTTGTAGAGAATAAATTATGAAAAAAACACTTAATTGAACGGTTTAGAAGAGGAGAAAACAGGAAAAAAAAGAAAGTTAAATTTTGAAACATAGTTTATCTTCAATTTCGACTCTTTAAAATTCAAAATTCAACCGAAAAAAATTAAGAGAAAAACTAGCTAATTCGAATCTTTTTGAAAAAATTAAAAAATAATGTATGGAACATCGTTAGTAATTTTTCCTGATTAAGATACATTTTAGAATTTTGATGACATGTTTTAAATAGGTTAAAATCCAATCTGCACTTTGTTAGAGTATATAACAAATTGGACCAAGCTATATTTCTAACAAAGACAAATCATTATTTTTTCTAGATTTTCCAGAACAAAATTTTTAAAAGAAATTCAAAAGACTTTGAAATAAGATTCAAATTTGACTCCCAAGATATTCTAAATTTGCCAGAATAATTTTTATTTTATTTTTAATCATAATAAGTTTGAAGAAATATTTCACAAATATTCTTTGTTGAAAAAACAGAAGCTAAAATGAATAATTAAATTAAAATGTATTTATTATTCTTTACAATAAAAACAATAAATTGACTTGAACATTGATTTAAATTGTCAGGAAAGAAGAGGAAGGAAATTAAAAGTTAAAAAAGTATAGGTGTTTAAAAATCCTAAAATAATTTTTAAGGTTGCATTTTTCCTCTAAAATTGTCTTTCTGAAAGTTATAAGAAGCAAAGTAGAAAAATACATTAATTTATTTAAACAAGTGAAGACCAAGTCTTTAAAATATTTTCTTGGATTTTCAAATTCTATTTGAGTTTTGTCTCTCTTAGAATTAAAAATGTTGAGCTAAGCGAGACCAGCTTGCTAGTAAATAAATAAAATCAAAAAAATAGAGGCAGCTCACTGGTAAGTGCTGCTATTTGAGCTATTTTTAGAACAGGCCAACAGGCGACTCGTCTGGTCCTTACGGGCGACCTGGTGCCCGCGGGCAGCGCGTTGGTGACCCCTGGTATAAACCTTTTGGAAATGGACAGAAACAAAATATGGGCCAAACCCAACTATTTCAATCAATACAATACAGTTCATAGCAAATACTGTATTTCTGTCGTGCAATTTCCAAAGTATTAATAATCAGTGTATAAACGCTTTGGAAATGATGTCCTTGCTTTGCAAACATTATCACGTAGAAAGAAACAAAATGTGGGCCAAACCCAACTATCTGAACACTTGAAGAACTCAGCCTTTGTTTTAGCCGCCCATTAATCTGTCTAAGAGCATGGGAAGTGGGCTCTAATTACTTAACCAGATTAGGCTAATCCTGAACTTTTTATAAAACACAAGTCACAACGGGGCTAAAACACAGAGCAAAACCATGGATAGGTTAAATGTGGATTTATGGTGCAGTCAACAATCTTGTTTTTCCCTGCTAGCTGGCTGTTAAGGTGATTGATTGATACGTTTATTAGTAGATTGCACAGTTCAGTACATATTCCGTACAATTGACCACTAAATGGTAACACATGAATACGTTTTTCAACTTGTTTAAGTCAGGGTCCACGTAAATAAATTCATGGTACAATTCATGACACTCTTAAACATGAACAAAGGCCTTAGGGTGAAAAAATCTTTCAAAAGTACATCATGTGACCGCTCAGGTTTTGGTTAACTTGCAATGATGTGTCACTTCAATTCATATTACTAGTCACTGTGAAACTGTAGCGTCCTCCCTATCATGTGTGAAAATCAACAGATCATCATCACCACCCGACTGGCAGATGTGTGAAGGCTTGAGCTTTAAGAGGGGCGATCAAATCATACCGTACGAAGGATTAATAGTATCAAGCTGCACTTGGTTTGATGTCTGCAGTGTGTGTGTGTGTGATGCACTTAATGATATCCCACAGTAAAGAACACAGTTATGTAACATGAGTTTGTAGGAGGGTGCTGGTATATGTTCATGGTTGTACTGTATTTTCCATAGACATGAACTGTGTGATTCTCTAATTCATCACCATTTTCATGATCTATTTAGCGTGATAATTTTTGGATGATTGTGGAGTGGGAGTAGTGGGAGGACACCGGAAAAAAAAACTCACTGCAGGTGTGATTTATAAGAAGAAGAGTATGTGCAGCATGTTTTCAAAAGTCAGATGTATTTTTTTGGAGTGTGTGCATTCTGAGATGTGTGTAATGTTAGAATCCACACACTTTTAAAAATGGGACCCCTGGTGTGCCAGAGAATAAGACGATGTAAGAAAAATTAGTGACTATGTTTCCATGTACTAAATTAGTCTGATTTCTCAAATAATTTGGCTCAAAATAAGCATTCTACAACCCATTGAGACAGTTTAATCGGATCGTGTTTGGCTTTTGAGAAGTCAGACAAACGCACCTAGATTATGCGATTGAAAACCAGATCTCGAGACTGGGCTGCACAATTAATTGACATTGAATCGACATTAGGTTTTAGTTAGTACAATAACTTACAGTAACCGCAAGACACGGAAATTGTTGGGGTTTTCTTTCTCTGCATTAAAATTATGTAGTATGAGGAATCCGTGACTATCTCTATGCACTTAGTAAGTCTGCTTTCTGAAATAATAATTTTGAGTGATAGACATGTTTACCAATCAGAATTGTTGAGCCTTGTGTTTCTAAGTCTCTCATTTGAAACAGAGATAAAGAGGTCTCCCTCTGTGCCTTACTCTCAGCACCCGAGCGCTTTAACTGAACGCTTTGATTACTCTTTTCAGTCATCCACAATCTTTGTGTCGATGGGCGGAGAGTGACTCAGTGCCAGCTTTACACACACAAAAATGACGGACAGAGAGCCTCGTGACTCGCGAGTGAGAAATTCCGTAAAGCAACAAAAATTTGGATATTTAAGCTTCGAATTGGATGGGCAATATGAGCCCATTAACACAGACGAATGAGCGAAAATGCAGTGATGGCAACAACAACAAAAAAACCTACCAAGTTCTTCCGCAGTTATAATTTTTGCGTGACTCTCTAATCGTTACTCTCCTACTAACATACAAGGGCAGAGGTCCTCAACTAAAATTCAAAAAGGTCCAGATAAATAACATTTCCTAATGCAAAAGTCCAGGAAATGGAGTGGACCATACGTACCCTATAACAGTGGTTCTCAAATGGGGGTACGCGTACACCTGGGGGTACTTGAAGGTATGCCAAGGGGGACGTGAGATTTTTGAAAAATTATTCTAAAAATAGCAACAATTCAAAAATCCTTTATAAATATATTTATTGAAAATACTTCAACAAAATACGAATGTAAGTTCATAAACTGTGATAAGAAATGCAACAATGCAATATTCAGTGTTGACATCTATATTTTTTAGTGGACATGTTCAATAAACATTGATGTTAATGGTTTTTTTTTTTTGTGAAGAAATGTTTAAAATGAAGTTCATGAATCCAGATGGATCTCTATTACAATCCCCAAAGAAGGCCTTTTAAGTTGATGATTACTTCTATGTGTAGAAATCTTTATTTATAATTGAAAACATTATTTATTTATAATTAAAAACTTGTTTTTTTTACAAGTTTTTAGTTATTGTTGTATCTTTTTTCCAAATAGCTCAAGAAAGATCACTACACATGAGCAATATTTTGCACTGTTATACAATTTAATAAATCAGAAACTGATGACATAGTGCTGTATTTTACTTCTTTATCTCTTTTTTTCAAGCAAAAATGCTTTGCTCTGATTAAGGGGTACTTGAATTAAAAAAAATGTTCACAGGGGGTACATCACTGAAAAAAGGTTGAGAACCACTGCCCTATAAGAAAGGAGCAGGTTGGACCTCGGTAAGATGGCTCGATTCTTTAATCGTCGATGTCTGAATTGTGATGCATTTAAAATCGATTATTTCCCCCAACTCTAGTGATAGTTATGATTTATTTGTTTCAGACTTGTTTGTCAAGTTACATTAAGGTTTCTTCTTGCCCTGATGTGGGATCTGAGTCGAGGATGTTGTTGTGGCTTGTGCAACCCTTTGAGACACTTGTGATTTAGGGCTATATAAATAAACTTTGATTGATTGATTGAAGTAATGTTACGGCACACACGCGCTCCGTGCCTCTCTCCTGTTTAGCGGTTTAGCTCGGTTGGTAGAGTGGCCGTGCCAGCAACTTGGGGGTTGCGGGTTCGATTCCCACTTCCGCCATCCTTGTCACTGCCGTTGTGTCCTTGGGCAAGACACTTTACCCACCTGCTCCCAGTGCCATCCACACTGGTTTAAATGTAACTTAGATATTGGGTTTTCACTATGTAAAGCGCTTTGAGTCACTAGAGAAAAGCGCTATATAAATATAATTCACTTCACTTCACTTCCTCTGCGGAGGTGCTCAGAAGCTCCGCTGTGAGCACCAGACACGCCCCCGGCGCCCGTCACGCAGACCGCGCCCACACTCCGCTGCAGCTGGAGGCAATCAATACCCACCTGGCTTTGATGAGGGAAGACAGTATAAAGACCTTCGACGCTGACTCATCGAGGCTGGAACGCAGCACTGCTCGCAGTAAGCTTCACGTCTCTGGCTTCCATCTTGCTCTCGCTCATTTGCCTGTTTCCTTGTGCCTCAATTCCTGATCCCAGTGTTATCTCTCGTGTTCTCCACAGTGCCCGTGTCTCAGCCTCGCTGTGTACCTCCGCTGCTGCTTTTCCCTACTGGACTCTGTTTGCTCTACCCGATCCTTGACCCAGTTTTTGGACTTCCGGATTTCGCCCTCCTGCTCTCGACCCCCGCTCTGACCTTGGACTTCCCCTTGGATCTTTCCCTTTGAACTTGGACGCCACTCATGCAACACGCACCTCAACAACCCTTACGGTATTCATATGGTAAATTCCCTCACATAGTCTCTCATGCAAACACATAGTAGCATACACACCCCATTCACTCAACAAGCACACAATAAATCTATTGAGCTTTATATTCTGTTGTCGTGCAGTCTCCTTCCCCAGTTCGACACAAGTAATGTCCCATGGTTACATTTGCGTAATTCATAATGGATGAATGAAACTTATGTCAAAAGGAGCAGGAAGAAGAGAATCACAAATCTAATCCTAACCCTTCTCCATGTTGTTTACTTATAATTCATTCACAACATAACTTTTACAGGGTTTTGCTTCTCTCTCGTTCGTCTCTGCTTTCAGAATATCCATGTTTGCCGCCTGGAATGCACACATTTGATTGGCTGAGCAGTATCATGACAGCTGGCAATTGGTCAGTGTATTACCTGATCCAATGAACCGGTACCGTAAATCTATAAAGCCTGTGCCAGTCAAAATAGAAGCTCAAAATACTTCAATAATTCTGAGTCCGGACTCGGACCGCGGCCCGCCATTTAGCGATCCCTGTATCTACTTACAAAATGAAATATCATACCACGGTTATTGCAACCAAAACTATCATCATGATATTGTATACAGTATTGCTGAATGTGCTTGAATAAGTACTTACTGTATACAAGCACTTAAATCATTTAATCAAGTTTTATTTAGTAATAAACAAATACACAATGTACTTTTCTTGATAGACAAAAAATTACATTTTGTTAAGAAGCCCTTTTTTATCATTTGGATAGGTTTTCTCTCTTTTTTTTGTATAAGTTATTTTTATGATAAAGGCAAATCCCTTTTATGTGACGTCATGCAGGTTCACTTCTTGTTGTAGACACCTTTGTGTATGGAAATTCATATTTATTACTGTGTTCTAAGAGAGTACCGCCTGCAGGTTCAATGTACACAGTTGAATATCTTAGTCATTCAGACAGTAATGTGTTCATAAGAATTTAGATGATGGTATGGCGTTTGTAACGGGGAAAATGGTTAATGTGTCTTGTATTCCTACTAGCATTTACGCGAAATTGCAATTAGAGTGCTAATTTGCTTCTCAAGTAAAAAAACATATTACCCATTGTTGAGAAACACGGTTATTAACCACGGTTTTAGGATATTTTTAATTTGAAACGGTAACATTAATCGTCTGGAGTTTTACAGCGGCTTATTATTAATATCGATTGAACCATTAATAATGGTTCAATCCCTAAGGACATTAGATGAACGACCCATTTGACTCTCAAATTCTATATAAACAAAAGCGGTCAACTATATATGTCAACGTCGAAGGAAGCAAAAAATGTAACGATAAACGATATAATGATAAACCGCGGTAAAACTCCAAGGCTAATATAATTATCCAAAAAACATGATTGATAACACTGTGATAAAATCATGCCCAGTGACACTGCTGCTCTATTGAAGAAGCAAACTAGCGTTAGCTATCCTGCATGCTAACATGAATACAAGAGACATTAACTTCTTTCACCATTCAAATAAAACAACATTCACCAATCTAAACTTTTATAAACACATGACTGTCTGAGCAGCTAAGAAAACATTTAACCTACAGGCTGTGCTCTCCAAGCAAAGTAATCCATCTATACTCAAAATAATACAACAGTAAGTGAATTTAGCCAGAACAATATTATATAACATTTGTATTCTGCTAAGTAAGTATATTGGTTATCAATGATTGTAATTAATTCTTAAAATAAAACTTGGATAAAAATGCGTTTAAATATATTTTTAATTTCAACAATACTATGTTAATGTTACGTGATAATTTTGATGAGAATAACTGTGATATGATATTTTCATATCGTTACCTTCGTAGCAAACACATTTTAGTGAGAAGAACGCAGAGGACAAGACTGGAGGAGTTGGTGCACATAGACAGGGTTTGAACATAAAAAAGGCTAACTTGGACTGCATAAAACTAAAGCCCTGTGGGAAAAAAACTTTAATTAAAAACAAATCATTTATTTATGATACTCCCCGGTGTACGCAAGCTTCTTACTTTGAATGCCAGACCTTGATATACCTGTATATATTGCAGTATACTGTAGGTCAAGGGTTCTCAAATGGGGGTACGCGTACCCCTGGGGGTACTTGAAGGTATGCCAAGGGTTACGTGAGATTTTTTTTTTAAATATTCTAAAAATAGCAACAATTCAAAAGTCCTTTATAAATACATTTATTGAATAATACTTCAACAAAATATGAATGTAAGTTCATAAACTGTGAAAAGAAATGCAACAAATAAAATAGTCAGGATGTGTCATGAATACAAAGGATTATGGGTATTTGTTGTGTTGCGTTTATGTTGTGTTACTGTGAGGATGTTCTCCCGAAATATGTTTGTCCTTAATTGGTGTGGCTTCACAGCTTGGCGCATATTACTAAGGGTGATAAAATTGTTTATATCACAACCCTTAGTGTACTCTGTGTCACCCACTATGCCTTGCAGTCGTGTGTGTATTGCTGCGGAAGCCACACACAACATGATGCTGCACTGACAATTAGATCGTACATGTTGGAGTAGGCGACAAAGCCAATGGCTTCATAGCACGCCCTAATATTTATTATCTGGGGTGACTACCGGCAGTCATTCAGGAGAATAACAGCATCTATTATTGTCTTCTTCGCATTATTACACGGATCTTAAATGTCACTTTGAATGCCAAAGGATACCGTTCACAGAACCACCGGATGGTTCAACCGCTACCCGCCCGAATCTAATTAAAATCGATTTTTTTTGTCATGTCAACCGCCCGACCCGACTCCGCAGATGAGACCGCAAACAGCGCATCTCTTATGAGAACCACTGCTGTAGGTCTCAAAACTTTTACTATAAAAGCCAAAGCAGCAGGCATTGTCTGAGTCAATAAAAACAGCTGCTTTAATTGTCTTTACTGAAACAAGTAAATAGGCCTGGGCTGAAAGTCAATAAACCAATTAATCAAACAATAAGTGAAAATGCGGGTCTAGTCAGGTCAATTTTCATACAAAAGGTGCACCGGATTATAAGACGCATTAAAAGGGGTCATTTTATTTAATAAAAAAAAAATGAAAACACTTATTTGTGGTCTACATAACATGTAATGGTGGTTCTTTGGTCAAAATGTTGCATAAATTTGGTTTTACAGATCATCTTCTAGCCGCTTTCTGACAGTTGCTTCAGGATGCGCCATATTGTGGGCGGTCTTATTTATGTGGCTCACCTTCTGCAGCGCTTTTTCTACGTCATCTTCATTGTAGCAGTGTGGCGTGCAAGGACGGGAATGAAAGAAGTGTCAAAAGATGGAGCTAACTGTTTGACATTGAGACTTTACTTAAATCAAAAACAGAGCAGAATGTTCTCATCCGTGGCTCACTAGTGCAACAACACCGCCGGAAATGTGTCCCTTGAAAAACCGTCTGACTGGAACTCTCTAATAACTGAAGTTCTGAAGGGGCGGTATAGCTCGGTTGGTAGAGTGGCCGTGCCAGAAACTTGAGGGTTGCAGGTTCGATTCCCGATTCCGCCATCCTAGTCACTGCTGTTGTGTCCTTGGGCAAGACACTTTACCCACCTGCTCCCGGTGCCACCCACACTGGTTTAAATGTAACTTAGATATTGGGTATCACTATGTAAAGCGCTTTGAGTCACTAGAGAAAAGCGCTATATAAATATAATTCACTTCACAATTCACTTCATTGGGTGAATAATGTAAACGCACTACACAGGTATGTTTTAGCGCTTTCTTAGTGAGTTTACTGACAAGATATGTAAAAACCTTACACTGCTTTATATTAGAAAATGTAACAGCGGATGAGTAGTACCCAATAACAAGAAGATAGAGAAAAAGAAGAAGCTTATCGACCACGGTGTCGACACTGACTACAGCGGAAGCATGCACATTTTCAGGACTTAACCAGATCCCAAATACAGATCAGCTGGTACCAAAAAGGTAAGAAAAGTGGCTTGTGTCGTTTACTTGAGTTATATTGCATCCTACACGTTTCTCTTATGTGTGACTGCCATCATATTGTAGTCTACACATATCTCTTATGTGTGAGTGCCATCTACTGGTCACGCTTATCATTTCACTATGTACCAAATAAAATGACTGAGGCCGGTAAGCACAACCAAAAATAATCCGTACATTAGGCGCACTGTCGAGTTTGGAGAAAATGAATGGATTTTAAGGGCGCCTTATAGTCCGTAAAATACAGTACTCTGTGCATCGCTCTCAGCACCTAACCGCGTTTTTATACAACAGCAGAATTAAACAAACTGCATGAATCCTCCAGTCAATCATCCACAATCTTTGTCTCAGTGGGCGGTGGCGGGACCACTAACTTATACAGTAGTTCACACTCAGGATGCACGGACAACATCTCGCTAGTTGCTACTCGCTAATGAGAAGCAGCGCAAAGTAACAAAAATTAGGAGAAGAAAAAATTATTGCAAACCAAATGTCCAGTGTAGTGTCTTGCCCAGCTTAAAACATCACCCCATCAACCCAGACGAAGAAACAAGTATGCTCAATTTGTTGAAAAGTGATGGCAACGAAAAAGAAAAAACTGCATGATGTTCAATATTTACTGTGCAATTTTTGCTAACAGCGATTAAAAGTCTATTTTACTTTTGTCTGTTCACTTATTTAGAATACTTAAAAGTTATTGACCTTCCAATTACAATGGTAAAAAATACTACTAAGAAAGACATTTTTTTATCATGTATTATGATTACATTAGTGTCTAAGCCCCAACCCAGCTCTGTCATTTTTGTCGACATTGTGCTTTTAAAAAGGTTAGAATTCAGCAGAAGTTGAATCACACAGCCGGTATTTTTAGACTAAAACGAGTGATGGGTACAAAGGCTCAACCATAACTACAGAAGCATAGGGAAACCAGACCAACATTAAGGAAGTTAGAGTGGAAGAACTGTGTCCATGTACTGTGTGCATGCATCATGGCGGTGGTGTCTCACCTCCCCCCACTCAACCAACAGGACGCCAGCCAACAGGATAATCAATAGCAGTAACTGCTTTTTAAACATGCAGGCCTACATTATATGCTTTCAGAACCTCCCTTCCTGAAGCCAGTACTCTTCTCATGACAACATACTGTACTTTTGTACAGTACTTGTTGATAGCTAGCAACAGAGTGCTGTATGTAGTTTTAGTCATCCTATAAAAATCCTTTGGGACATGACACTCCCAGTGGTTTGGTTCTAAGCATTCAATAGGACTACTCTGAACAGTCAGAATAAAATAGCTCTCTTACACTAGGATTCTGTAAAAGTCTCAACCAGCATGAAGCCGCAATTGTGGCACAACCAAAGCACACATTAAGTACTCCGATCAATCTAATGAAAGTGCTATAACAGCTTCATGAGCAACAATCTGACCAAATAGGTTAGATGGGAGTTTGTTAAAAACATATGGCAGTCCTTTTCCCGAGAAACAACAGGCTTAGTGGGCTGTTGTAACAAAACAGCATCTATGGAAACAATTACACAACTAACTACACGTTAATAAAACCTGAGTTAATAAGCCAAAACAAATGCAATTAAACTCAGTTTAAAGGTTTTCATTTGAGTATGACGTCTGAAAACTGTAGTGTATTTAGTGTATTAACCCTTAAAAGAGTTGGAATGTGTGTCATGTTGGAGTTTGGATCCAGTAAGATGTTTGTATAACTGCATTTGTATTGTGCATTACATAGTCATCTGTTTATGATAAAAGTAACATTCATCACATTATTCTTCATCAATATTCACTACTATATTCTTCATTCCTAAATAATCTTTTACTTCTGCTTGTACTTAGTAATGAAAGAGTTGGTTAGTAACACACAACATTTACACCGCCACATTTACTTGTATAACTTTTTGGATAAATTGCACTTCTCAGTGTAGTTTTAATATAACATACTTTTTATTTTTGCTTGAGTATTTCTTTAAAGAACAAACCCTAATTTTACGACGTTACATTGAGTTTCATTCCGATCGCTAAATATATTCATAATTTACTGATTACTGCTTGCAAAGATGTATTCATTAGGCTCATTGAGAAACTTCTGTCACATCTTTCATCATTCCAATGTCAGCACTGCTATTGACTTCGTTTCACCAATCAAACAAAGTCTGGCAGTCACACAACCACACTTAAACAACACACTGCAAAAAGTGATGTGTTATAATATTATGTGTATTTGAAATTGGAGTGGCGGAGCCCTCTACGTCACATCCTTTTCATGCATTCCATTACTCAGTCGCCACTTCAGCATGTTTCTTTTCTCGTCATTCACCAAATTTTGTCTATTTTGCTGTCTTAATATGGGTCTAAAAAAGCCAATAAACCAGCTTGGAAAGAAGAAGAGAATAGCTGTTCACTTACACTTGGAACCTCAAAAGAGGACTCTCCTTTTGAGCAATAACACACTGCCTCTCCTCACCTCTCCACTTTGTGTCTCTACCTTCATCTCCTCATCTGTTGCATGCCACAAAAATGTGTTGACAGCAAAGTAAAGAGGATTTTCCTTTTTTTTTTTTATTGTAGCAACATGGTTGTTAATGTTTTTGAGAGCATCTTTTGTGTGTGTGTGTGTGTGTGTGTGTGTGCGCACAAAGACAGTTCATTTGGGGTTTTTTTCTTCTGAAATAGGGACTTTTGTCAAGGCTAGAACCAATTATTCATGTTTACATTGTTTCTTATGGATAACTCCGATTCACTATACAAACTTTTCAATTTACGAACCATGTTCAAGGTTAAGTTCGTAAATCAATGCTCCACTGTATATGGCATATCCAATGTTGATTAACAACGTGCTAGCACTTTTTGAAAAGTGAAGCCTTACTTTTGTGTGCTTTCTGTCAGATATGCTTGCTTTGTTGGCGTGGATATATACGTATATATTAGGGGTGTAACGGTACTTGTATTTGTATTCAAGCGTTTCGATACGGTGGTTACGGTTCGGTGCGGAGGAGTACCGAACGAGTTTCACACAAACATATGAAGTAACCGCCTATGCTAAAGTCTTAACAAGCTGCTCCGCTCCGTTCGGCCTCTGTGCCTGTCTGTACACAGCACCCTGCATTGTCTATACCACACAACCATCTGATTGGTTACATACAAAGCCAATCAGCAGTGCGTATTCAGAGCGATGTAGTCAGCGCTTTAGCATCGAGCAGATATGAGTTTAGCAGGGGAGAAACGGACTCTTCCCAAATTATACTAAACACTTCCTAGTCAACTAATTTCTAAACATCAATATGAGCCTGTTGACCTTCTAGAAACAAACTGTAACTCAGCTCGCTCGCAGTTCTGGCTTTAGGTGAAGGCTTGGTAGCTTTTAGCGTAACGTTAGCTCATTTTGCTGCGTTTGTGCATGTGTGTGTGTGTGTGTGTGTGTGTGTGTGTCAAGGACAGCGTTGATTGAGGTGGGTTGAAGCAGCAAAAAAGGACATTATATTAAACGAAGAGTTTCTGTCTGTGATAGTGTATATAATAATGTAAGTGCATCATAAAGCCTACATGAACTCCATGGTCTTCAGGGATAAATAGTCACTCCTATTGCTATTGTGCTATTTTTTTCTGCTATAGTTACATTAATCATTAGTAATGTAGCAGCCTAGTTTTGAATGGCAGGGAGCCTGCTATCACATGTTGATACAAATAGAACATTTACATAATAAAAGTCAACTAAAGGCCACTCAAATGCTGTAATAAATTAGCATGATGAGTTGATTTGAAACTGTTTATTTAATGTTGCACTTTTTATATGTAGAAGAAAAGTTGTGTCATTTTATTTAATCAAAGCAACAATTTGAGGCAGTTTAATGTGGATTAACGTGGGCAGAATTATTATAGTGTTCCCGATGTTAAAAGGATCAAGCCATTGTTTACAAATTTGGTAAATAAATAACCAAAACATTTATATTTTGTTGTTTTCTTACTGTACCGAAAATGAACCGAACCGTGACCTCTAAACCGAGGTATGTACCGAACCGAAATTTTTGTGTACCGTTACACCCCTAGTATATATAATTACTTAGAGGCAGTCCACCATGAATACGCCTGTTTGCCCGCCAGGTGGTTGAACCGGTGCCGGGTCTGCAAGCGGACAGGACGTCACATGCAAAACAAGGTAACAAAACATGGGACTGTTTAATTCTAAATGAATTGGTACCCGGTGGTACTGACGAAATGTGTTCGGTACCTATAAATGTACTGAATTCATTACCCATTGCTACTTGACATGAATCTCCTTTCAGCAGCATTGGAGATCCTGAAAATTTTTCAAATAAATAGATAATACTGTAGATAACACGTAGAGTGGAGTTCAAATGGCAGTAGGAGAAAATATTTAGGCTACAAAAAGAATCTAGTATGTTTAGAAGGGAACAAGATTGCAAAACCCTTATTTACTACACACCAAACAATCTCAGGAATACAGACAATGACATGAAAATAACTTATTGCGAGCTTGTCTTGTATAATGTAAGAAGAGCTAAAAGATTTCATCGACTCTTTTTCCTTCTTCAATGCGCATTTAACATGGTTACAACGTCAGAGGGAAATCCAAAGCTAAACACAGTCCAATAAATGTAATCATCCCTCATCCAGTAGATGTAAAAACGTCTGCTCTCACCTTCAACGTCCACATCATCTTTTAAGTCATTGTCTTTAATGCCGTCTTCTTCTTCAATCGTCTCTTTTGCCTTTTGCGAGCCGTCCTTTACCGGGACCACCGTAAAATTAGTAGGCATTTTTACACCATGTGCTGTTGCCACAGCCTTATTTCCTTCTCCGCCACTCTTGCTCTCTTCGTCCGTCCAGATGTTTTCCCTCTTACCTTTGCTCTCTCTTCTCAAATGTATGTTGTTTACTAATCACAAGGTTTTAGTGTACTTTAGCTTCCTGGGTTCATGTCAGGTCTTCCAAAGTTTTGTGTCTATCACTAGCAGACTGTTCGATGCCGTGCGACCCTCAACCCCACAATCCAAATAAGGAAGCGCAGGACTGACCCGCCCCTTTGGAGGGCAGTACACACGCATGCACACACACATTTTCAGAAAGCATGACATGCATGTATGCTTGCTAGCAGGAAAGCGTGGAAGTCTGGGCTTTTTTCTGTGCCTCAGGGTAGCTGACAGCCATGTCAGCTTTTGTTCAAAGAAAGAGGAAGTCCAGAGCTGGTGCACACAGGGAGGACGTAAACGCAGTAAAACATTCCCTCACTTCCTATGCAGTGTTATTTGATTCTACATGCGGTCAAGCAGTGGGCAGGGCATAGTTGGAGAGCTACCAAGAAAAACAACCATCCATATCCACCGTCATCACACGTTTGAGTTCTGCAGAGGATGGAAATGGAAGCAGAAAAAAATGAATCCGACAGTCCTAAAAATGTCATCCATCCACACATTTCCTATAGAGCTCATCTTCTTCCGGATCACAAGGAAGCTAAAGCCTATCCGAGGCAGACTACAGTCTGGACTGCCTGTCAATCAAATGCAGGGTGATGTTGGTCAACTGCAAAGTTAAAGTTAAAGTACCAATGATTGTCACACACATACTAGATGTGGCAAAATTATTCTCGGCATTCGACCCATCACCTTTGATCACCCCCTGGGAGGTGAGGGTAGCAGTGGGCAGCAGCGGTGCCGCGCCCCAATTCCAACCCTTAATGCTGAGTGCCGAGCAGGGAGGTAATGGGTCCCATTTTTATAGTCTTTGGTATGACTCGGCCGGGATTTGAACTCACGGCCTACCGATCTCAGGGCTGACACTCTAACCACTAGGCCACTGAGCACTCAATTAATCACATCGCTGGAGCAAAACTGAATGTGAAAGTCTTCAGGTTTAAATTAGGGCTGGGCGATATATCAATCAATCAATGTTTACTTATATAGCCCTAAATCACTAGTGTCTCAAAGGGCTGCACAAACCACTACGACATCCTCGGTAGGCCCACATAAGGGCAAGGAAAACTCACACCCAGTGGGACGTCGGTGACAATAATGACTATGAGAACCTTAGAGAGGAGGAAAGCAATTTGATGTTGAGCGGGTCTAACATGATACTGTGAAAGTTCAATCCACAATGGATCCAACACAGTCGCGAGAGTCCAGTCCAAAGCGGATCCAACAGAGCAGCGAGAGTCCCGTTCACAGCGGAGCCAGCAGGAAACCATCCCAAGCGGAGGCGGATCAGCAGCGCAGAGATGTCCCCAGCCGATACACAGGCAAGCAGTACATGGCCACCGGATCGGACCGGACCCCCTCCACAGGGGAGAGTGGGACATAGAAGAAAAAGAAAAGAAACAGCAGATCAACTGGTCTAAAAAGGGAGTCTATTTAAAGGCTAGAGTATACAAATGAGTTTTAAGGTGAGACTTAAATGCTTCTACTGAGGTGGCATCTCGAACTGTTACCGGGAGGGCATTCCAGAGTACTGGAGCCCGAACGGAAAACGCTCTATAGCCCGCAGACTTTTTTTGGGCTTTGGGAATCACTAACAAGCCGGAGTCCTTTGAAAGCAGATTTCTTGCCGGGACATATGGTACAATACAATCGGCAAGATAGGATGGAGCTAGACCGTGTAGTATTTTATACGTAAGTAGTAAAACCTTAAAGTCACATCTTAAGTGCACAGGAAGCCAGTGCAGGTGAGCCAGTACAGGCGTAATGTGATCAAACTTTCTTGTTCTTGTCAAAAGTCTAGCAGCCGCATTTTGTACCAACTGTAATCTTTTAATGCTAGACATGGGGAGACCCGAAAATAATACGTTACAGTAGTCGAGGCGAGACGTAACAAACGCATGGATAATGATCTCAGCGTCTTTAGTGGACAGAATGGAGCGAATTTTAGCGATATTACGGAGATGAAAGAAGGCCGTTTTAGTAACGCTTTTAATGTGTGCCTCAAAGGAGAGAGTTGGGTCGAAGATAATACCCAGATTCTTTACCGTGTCGCCTTGTTTAATTGTTTGGTTGTCAAATGTTAGAGTTGTATTATTAAATAGAGTTCGGTGTCTAGCAGGACCGATAATCAGCATTTCCGTTTTTTTGGCGTTGAGTTGCAAAAAGTTAGCGGACATCCATTGTTTAATTTCATTAAGACACGCCTCCAGCTGACTACAATCCGGCGTGTTGGTCAGCTTTAGGGGCATGTAGAGTTGGGTGTCATCAGCATAACAGTGAAAGCTAACACCGTATTTGCGTATGATGTCACCTAGCGGCAGCATGTAGATGCTGAAGAGTGCAGGGCCAAGGACCGAACCCTGGGGAACTCCACACGTTACCTTAACGTAGTCCGAGGTCACATTGTTATGGGAGACACACTGCATCCTATCAGTAAGATAAGAGTTAAACCAAGACAGGGCTAAGTCTGACATACCAATTCGTGTTTTGATACGTTCTAATAAAATATTATGATCGACGGTATCGAAAGCAGCGCTAAGATCGAGGAGCAGCAACATAGATGACGCATCAGAATCCATCGTTAGCAATAGATCATTAGTCATTTTTGCGAGGGCTGTCTCCGTGGAGTGATTTGCTCTGAAACCGGATTGAAAGGTTTCACATAGATTGTTAGACGCTAAGTGTTCATTTAACTGCTCCGCAACAATTTTTTCAAGGATTTTTGAAATAAAGGGAAGGTGAGACACCGGTCGGTAGTTTACCATGAGGTCAGGATCGAGGTTAGGTCTTTTAAGAAGAGGATGAATAACCGCTTTTTTGAATGCTAGGGGAACAGTGCCCGAGGAGAGTGATAAGTTTATAATATTTAGCACTGATGGACCTAATAATACAAAGAGCTCCTTGATCAGTTTCTCAGGAAGAGGGTCAAGTAAGCATGTTGTCTGTTTTATTCCATTTACACGTTGTAACAATTCCTCTAATGTTATTTCCTCAAAACGAGAGAAACTATTTTGGAGGGCAGTATCCGCCGTATATACCATCGTATCAGTGTTAATAGAACCCCGTTGTAGCTGGGACGCATTGTCTTTAATCTCCTTTCTAATGACTTCAATTTTCTTACTAAAGAATTGCATAAAGTCATCAGCTGAGTGGGTTGAGCTACTGGAAGGGGTCCCTTGTTGGGTTAGCGATGCCGTATTAATGTTGCGGCTGCTATAGCAGTTATTATTATTATTAGTTTGACGAACATGCGTCTCAACCTCGAATTTTATAAGGTAATGATCGGACAATACTTTCGTATACGGGAGTATCGTAACTTTGGAGACGGTGATACCCCTGACAAGCACTAGGTCTATCGTATTACCGTTGCGATGCGTGGGTTCATTTATTATTTGTGTGAGACCACAGCTATCAATTACAGTCTGGAGCGCTACGCACGGTGGGTCCGATGGGGTATTCATATGGATATTAAAGTCCCCCATTATGATTATATTATCGGCATGTGTCACTAGATCAGCAACGAACTCTGAGAATTCATTGATAAAGTCCGAATAGGGCCCTGGGGGGCGGTAGATAACAGCCAGGTGTAGAGGCAGCGGTGTGACAGACTTCATAGTAAGCACCTCAAACGATTTATATTTATTATTTATGTTAGGACTAAGGTTAAAGTTTTCGTTGTATATTAGTGCGACCCCCCCACCCCTTTTAAGCGGACGGGCAATATGCGCATGTGTAAAGTTAGGAGGACATGCCTCATTTAGCGCAAAAAAGTCGTTTGGTTTAAGCCAGGTTTCGCTGAGACCGATGACGTTAAGATTGTTGTCTCTGATAATATCATTAACTAATAACGTTTTGGGAGACAATGATCTTATGTTTAAAAAACCTATATTATAGGTAGTGGGCTGTTTTAGGGAGTTTTTGATCAAATTATCCGTAGTAGCAATATTAATAATGTTGTGTTTATTATGCCCAGTGCATTTAGTATAGTTACGACCATATCTAGGAATTGATACGACAGGAATTTTCCGATTGTTTGTTTGTTGCTTTGATAAACTGCACGCATCATGGTTAGCCACCTCAGTAACGGGGATTTTCCGATTGTTTGTTTGTTGCTTTGATAAACTGCACGCATCATGGTTAGCCAACTCAGTAGAACGCATGTTCCGATTGTTTGTTTGTTGCTTTGATAAACTGCACGCATCATAGTTAGCCACCTCAGTAAAACACATGTCCAACTCTGAAACACTCAAAGCAGAAAAAACTTGTTCTAATTTAACAGACTCCTTACCCAGACCAGTAGTCTCGCATTTTCCATTTAAATCTGGCTGCAGGATGGAGGGAAGTGGTGTTCTGTGGGGATTAGCCTTCTGCTTTGTTTTTAGCCCCGCTCGACATCCGCGTTTCCGATCACACCGCTGGCGTCTGCTCCGTAGACGGCCCCCGCTGCTACTAGACTCCCCTGCTTCACAGGCCGCTGGATGTAGCCGCCGACGTATTCCCATGCTAGTTAGCATGTTTAGCACGCACGCGTCTATCAGTCCAAAACGGCCCGATATGTCCACATCCAGAAGTGTCTGGCGGTCGTACGTGATCACGGAGTGACCACGATGTGAGCCAGCCATAAAGTCTGTGGAATTGTCCGGTATTTCTGCCAAATGTTTCATCTTTAGCAGGAGCTCCGCGAGGACGCAGCCCGTCCGGGCGCCGCCATCTTGGACCGCGGGTTTGTCTCTGTGTGATATAGAAAATGACTATATCGGGATATTAGAGTATACGTTCTGACGCAGTTGTTTTTAGCTGCGCGCATTAAACTGCATGCGTCTCTCCCTCTTTCTTGTCTCTTCTTTTCACAGAGACTTAAAACAAGAACAACTTCTTACATACCTCACGTGTGCAACATCACACGCCCTCCCTGAGCAGAGAGGTAGCAGCAGGGGTAACGTTAGCTGTGATGCTAGCGAAGCCGTGCGAGTGGTAATACGAGGGAATGAAGGTGCGAATCTGGTACAAATGAAGGAAGAAGTAATTCCCAAGAAAAACACCAGGGGGTCCATCGTCTGGCGGTGGTTCGGCTTCAAGCGGGAAGATGTCGAATAGGTGTGGGGCACAAGCGTTGCTACCAGAAGTAGTATTACTGCTAATATGTAGCATCATTTGAGGAGTCACCCGCTAATAATTGTTTAATAAATACAGTTTTGGTCAATTGACTTAGTTGTGACTTCCCTCTCTGCATGAAAGTTTAAAATGAGCATATATTAATGCAATATGAAGAAGAATGTTTTAATGTAGACACATAGAATCATCATACTGCTGTGATTATATGTATCAAGTGTGAATTCAAGGCTAAGGCAAAAAATTGAGAGATATATCGTGTATTGCGATATGGCCTGAAAATATCGAGAGATATTAAAAAAAGGCCATATCGCCCAGCCCTAGTTTGAATATTTGTGGCCCATCCCAATCAATCCCACAATAGTCAGCAATGTCAGCCGTTAGACACGCACTGAAGACATGACCCAACTACAGATAATTACCGTATTTTCCCAACTATAGAGCGGACAAGTATATGAGCCGCAACCAGTAAATTTTAGAAGAAAAAAAACTTTTAGATACAGATACAGTATGTACGTTGCCAAATTAGCTATTTACTCACAAATATTTTGAAAATGTTTAGTGTGTGAATGTTGTCTGTCTATCTGTGTTGGCCCTGCGATGAGGTGGCTACTTGGCCAGGGTGTACACCGCCTTCCGCCTGATTGTAGCTGAGATAGGCACCAGTGCCCCCCCCCCGCAACCCCAAAGGGAATAAGCGGTAGAAAATGGATGGATATTTATATACCTTAAGTGTTTCCAAACGGTGTCTGTGACACGGCAGTTAAACGGCTAATCAAACAAAATTGAAGTCAATGGCATGGACCCATTGGCTGCAGAAACCTGCTCTCCAATTGGGGCTGGGCAATATGGCCTTTTTTTTATATTTCAATATTCTTAGGCCATATCGCGATACACATCTCGATATTTTGCCTTAACCTTGAATGAACACTTGATACAAATAAACACAGCGGTATGGTGATTCTATGTGTATACATTAAAAAAATCTTCTTCATACTGCATTAATATATGCACATTTTAAACTTTCATGCAGAGAGAGAAATCACAACTAAGTCAACTGATCAAAACTGTATTCATTAAAAAAAATTTAAACAGTGCCACAAACAATTTAATTTCAAAACAGAAAGTGCAAGATTGTCAGAGACAATTTAAAACAAGATACGAGTGCACATTTGTGCATGATGTCACTAAGATGACAAATCAAAACAACACTAATTTAAAGTGCACTTTTTATACAGAACGCCACTACAATAGTTTAAAACAAATAAAGTGCACTTTTGTGCATGATGTCACACAAGATTTTTCAACAAATATCACATAAAAATGAGCTGCATATCAAATACTATATGGTGTTGATCTGGAAATAGCTGCTTTGGCATTTTGTGGGTCTGGCACCGAATGGAGATGTTGACATGCACAGTTTGAAGCACTCTTCATTCTCGAGCAGGTGACTTTTCAAATGATGTTACAAATTAGCAGTGCTGCTACATTTTGTAGCAACGGTTCTGCCGTACAAATGTTCAACATGTTCCCGCTTGAAGCCAAACCACCGCCAGACGATGCATCCATTTGTTACCAGATTCGCACCTTCTTGCTTTCTCGTATTACAACTCGCAACACACAGTTAGCATCACAGCTAATGTTACCCATGTCGTTACCTCTCTGCTCGGGAGGGCGTGTGACATTGCACGCGTGACGTATGTAAGAAGGTGCGTTTGTTTTAAGTCTCTGTGAGAAGGAGAGACGAGAAAGCGGGAAAAACGCTTAATCCCCGCAGCTAAAAGCAACTGTGTAATACGTATACTCGAATATCACGATATAGTCATTTTCTATATCGCACAGAGACAAACCTGCAATATATCAATACATCGCCCAGCGATATCTCCAATCAGCTAAACGAACTCAATAACAATCGGTGATGTCTAGGTGAATTTACTGAGGAATTTGTGAAACTGAAACAATACAAAAAGAATGCAATTGTTCGTTAATAATTGGAGATCTAACAATATCCAAATCGCACGGTATGATATTATTATAGTATTAAAGGCCTACTGAAATCCACTACTACCCACCACGCAGTCTGATAGTTTATACATCACTGATGAAATAATAACATTGCAACACATGCCGATACGGCCTTTTTAGTTAACTAAATTACAATTTTAAATTTCCCGGGAGTTTCGTCTTGAAAACGTCATGTAATGACGACGTCTACGCAAGACGTCACGGGTTTTTAGGAAGTATGAGCGCTGCGCACACACACAGCTAAAAGTCGTCTGCTTTAACCGCATAATTACACAGTATTTTGGAGATCAGTTTTGCTGAATCTTTTGCAATTTGTTCAATTAATATTGGAGAAGTCAAAGTAGAAAGAGGGAGTTGGGAAGCTTTAGCCTTTAGCAACACAAACACACGGTGATTCCTTGTTTAAAATTCCTGGAGGTGAAACTTTACTATGGATCAGAACGCGGTCAAGCAAACATGAATCACGACGGAATGTCAACCAGCAGGTTTCGATGAGAAAATTGTGGTTAAAAAGTCGCTTCTTACCGGAGAAAAGCTGAGCTTGTGCCGTCCATAAAGCTGCCGTCGACTCCCCTGAGACATTGGCGTCAAGACACCCGTGGAGACACACCTCCGTCTATCAGGTAATATTAAACTCACTAAAACACTAGCAACACAATAGAAAGATAAGGGATTTCCCAGAATTATCCTGGTAAATGTGTTTGAAAACATCTGAATCCGTCCCAATGCAATCGCTTTTTTGTTTGTTTGTTTTCTAGTCCGTCGCTATCAATATCCTCAAACACGAATCTTTCATCCTCGCTCAAATTTTGGGGAAATTGTCGTTTTCTCGGTCCGAATAGCACTTTTTGTTGGAGGCTCCCATTAAAATCAATGTGAATATGTGAGGAGCCCCCACACTTGTGACGTCATCGTCTGCGACTTCCGGTAGAGGCAGGGCTTTTCTCTTAACACCGAAAGTTGCAAACTTTATCGTGGATGTTCTCTACTAAATCCTTTCAGCAAAAATATGGCAATATCGCAAAATGATCAAGTATGACACATAGAATGGACCTGCTATCCCCGTTTAAATAAGAAAATCTCATTTCAGTAGGCCTTTAAGGCCACAGTACGATATTAGTGTGGTATATATCCAAAGAAAAGACTTAACTATATTATAGTGTGTAAAATGAAGTGGCAGGAATGTTTAGGATAAACATGCTCACTGTAATTGAAAACAAACATAATGCTAAAATGTTCTAATCATATTTATTACAACAAAACAAGTATTTTTAAGTACAAAGAATTGTGCGGGAACGTCCACTGTGTCGCTCAACTTTTACTTTCTGAGAAGCAGCGACCTCTGCAGTGGACTTTTTTTTATATATCAGTTTTGAAAATACAGTTTCTCAGAAAAGTTAACTCACATTTTAACTTTTAATAATGTAAACTCCTCAAAAATTGATGTTTGGCTTCGCTTGCTTATTTTTTACAAGTGATGGTAGCTAATCAAGTAGTTCAGTGCGCAACAGACAAACGTGGCACAGTGTATATACCTCCGCCGCAGAAGGTTATGTTGACGCAAACGTTTGTTTGTTATGAACAGATTTTAAAATAATTAATTCTATATTCCACTTCCTGCTTTCGCTCAATGCTCTCACATTGCGAACTCGCACTGCGCAGAAGAATCTGGGAGGTGTAGTTTACTTTCAAACTTGCCAAATTAAAAGAGACAAAAAAAACCTATACACTAAGTTGTTGTTTGATCACGTACGGCATTATTGAGAAGATTTTGAAACCATATCATACTACGGCGGTATCTGCAAAAAAAGGTTACATCCCTAATAATAGTAATATCTACCGAGTCACTCGTAAACATGTTAGCATATTGGCTAATGCTATCGGCACTAACTTTATTACATTATGATAGTGCGTACAAATATGCATGAAAACACTCCTACATACTAATGTAAGTAAGAATTGTTTTAGTTATATAGGGAAGAGCGTTAGAAAATGGTTGGATGGATGGATGTAATACTTACAAACATTGTTAAAAACGCTACGGAGGACTAGAAGACGGAATGGCGCTTGTACTTCCGATTCGAAGCACTAATTGGAAGGGAATACTATGGATGTTCACCCCGCAGCACCTGCAGTGAGCAAACTCACCCAAAAGATAGCATCATATCCCAAACAACAACAAACCGATTCAGTGTCTCTGCTTGTGTTTCATGAAAAGTATTTGTTGAAGACAAAACGTTATGGCAGTTGGCGAAAAAAAATACTAAATTAGGCGCACCGTTTTATAAGTCGCAGGGCTCAAGGCATAGGAATAAAGGACCAGCTTATAGTCCAGAATTTACGGTACTTAATAAAGGGTAGAAGCAAAAGTTTGACTATTTGTGGGCTAGTCAGCATTGCATGAACTCATTGATTAATGTAATCTCTTACAAACAAGAGGCTCATACGTCAACAAGATAGACAAGAATGTGTGCAGTATGAACACGAGACTGTGATGAGCACAACTCACATGGCCGCTGCTTACCGTACAGCTGCAGTCTGTAGCACAGCCTTCATCAGCTGACCGTCACACAATGTGTCAATTCCCTGGGGTACACTAAACACATATCTGTGCTCTGATTTCTCACAAATTCACCAAACAGCACAGTGTGATGGGAAATGGGCACAGAGGGCAACCCGTAAGTCTTAAATCAGATGTTTTCACATTTGGTTACGGTGCTCTCTAAATAGCCCGTTTGGTTCCTTTGCATGGCGGCATAACCAAAGAAGTCAACAGAAAGGGACGGGGTTGGGTTACAGGATACAAGACGTAACAGGAAGCAGGTCCTGAAGATAAAGAAGTGATCTGAACTTAAAAGGTATTCACTGATTACATATTATTCCATACCACTGCCATACCACTGCCATTTCAGTACTTTTGAAACAGTGCCAAAAATGTTGTGCAAGTTATAAAATTAATTTAAATATTACAATAATATATATATATACATTTAGAAGTAATTAATCAATTCCTTAATATGAAATAAAATCCACAACAAATAGTCATAATTATTTATAGCAGCAAATACAGAACACATGGAATGTGTACTTTTATTTCCAAGGTTTTACAGTAATTAAGTGTGTACTTTATGCACAATTCCAGCACAAACGGGTAACACCATGTACAAATGTGATTGTGGAGGGGGCGTGGTTCAGGCGTCGACTGTGGGCAGACCATGTGCGGAAGCCGGCTACGAAGCAGTTGCAGGTGAGTGGATAACCCAGCTGGAACAGGTTGTCTAATCACCTGTCTCTCTATTTAAAGCAGCGCGAGGAGCCCGGAAGGGAGAGGGAGCCCAGAGAGACGAGAGAGACTCAGTAAAAAGTGCACGAAAATAAAAAACTTTGTAAACGTCTGGTAATCAAGCCTGATCCTCCCTTGTCACCAAGATCCCGCAACCAGAAAGTGGTACAGCGATATATTCACAGTGCTGTAACTGGCAAGTTTTAAATTAGAACCTCAAGAACAGTCAATAAATCAAAGTCTAAGCAACAAATCTATTTTTAGGAGTGTAGTGTCGTAATTGAGAACTGGGTACTTCAGACAGTCAACAGGGTGTGTAATTAAAAAAACATTTTAGGAATATTACTTGCCAACATTAACTCTCTCAGTACCCCCACTTGTTAGCATATGCATTTAAAGAATACATCTGTCTGACAAATAGATACAACTAGTCGTTCATTTGGTTCATCGGGACCACAGTGCTTATCGTCAATGCTTAAAAGGTTCTGATTGTGGCATGTCACATTCTTGATATTTTTAATAGATATTGGTTGGTTCAATTTCACAAGATTGTAAAACAAAACATAATCTGGATTTCGATTAATTGATTGGGTAATCATTAATAATTTGGTCAATTGAGTGAAACTGAAATTGATTGTGTCTTAAAACCACAAAGACAATATGACATACTTGGTAACAGCCAGCAGAGGCCCTGTTGATTTATAAAGGATAGGAAAGCAGGGACTGGCATCTAACCAGCACAGAACAATCTTAGCTGTAAACATGTTATTGATTCATTAAGCTTTAATCAAACTCAAATGTATATACTGTCATCTTTGATACGGTAATCTTTTGCCAATACAGCTCGGATATTTATTTGTCATGAAGTGCTGAGGCTAAGAAAAATTAGAACACTAGTTGCACAACAAAAACTAGCAGGCCATTGGGAATTTCAGCTCCATGCTAGCCTGTACAGCAGCGGGGGCCATTTGCCTCCCGCGGGTAATTTTTTTAACGGCCCTAAGCACATTGTAAAAATACGATTAAAAAAATCAAAAACAGAAAAAGTGGTATAAAAGAGTAAACAGGTGAAATGTGACAAGAACATGTTGCAATGTTTACTCTAATAACACAAAGCTGCCATGCAGGCTGTTATTTTCTTTAAAAAAATAATAATTAATCGAAATCAATGTCACAAATATTCCACTTTGAGATATTTTTTGGGGAAAATGTTGCATATTTTGTGTTTGCCATATAAAAAACTAAGTTGTTTTTTAGAAGGGCCTAATAAGAACAAACAAAAAACATAAACAACAATAAAAGTTATAATTGACAGATGGATCTAAAGTTGATCTCAAGACGATTGTGTTTAAAGTAAACAGTAATAAAAAAAAAAAAAGTTTTTTATTTTTAATGAATAGGACCCTTTTGGATCTCCAAAAATTTTAGTGCGATTTTTTTGTGTGTGTCATAGCTAAAAAATAATAATAACAAATTGAAATCAATGGTGTTATATGTTGACATTCTTAAGGCTCTAATTATTCTATAATCTCAAATATTCTACTTTAAAATTCTATTGGGGGAAACTATTGCATATTTTGTGTTTTTTTTCCCCCATAACAAAACTGGGTTTTCTTTGACAAAATTGGCATACAACTTAAATCTTTAAAAACGTTATATTGACAGATGGACCTAATGTTGATCTAGAGATTTAAACCTTGAATAACAATAATACAAAATAATGACACATTTAAAATATAATTTTGACTAAAATCCTTTGGAGTCCCTGGGATCAAGCCTGAGTGGAGGCCTAAAGGCCCACTGAAATGAGATTTTCTTATTTAAAACGGGGATAGCAGGTCCATTCTATGTGTCACACTTGATCATTTCGCGATATTGCCATATTTTTGCTGAAAGGATTTAGTAGAGAACATCGAAGATAAAGTTCGCAACTTTTGGTCGCTAATAAAAAAGCCTTGCCTTGACCGGAAGTAGCAGACAAAGACATCACCGGTGTGAGGGCTCCTCACATCCTCACATTGTTTATAATGGGAGCCTCCAACAGCAAGAGCTATTCTGACCGAGAAAACGACAATTTCCCCATTAATTTGAGTGAGGATGAAAGATTTGTGGCTGACGATATTGATAGCGAAGGACTAGAAAAAAAAAATTAAAAAAGCAAATAAAGTTAAAAAAAAAAAAAGGCAATTGCTTTGGTTGCGATTCAGATGTTTTTAAGACACATTTTCTAGGATAATTCTGGGAAATCCCTTATCTTTCTATTGTGTTGCTAGTGTTTTAATGAGTTAAATAGTACCTGATAGTCGGAGTGGTGTGTCCACAGCTGTGTTGACGCCAGTGTCAGAGGGAAGTCACGGAAGCTGCATGGACGGCGCAAGCTCCGCAGATCTCTGGTAAGAGGCGACTTTTTACCACAATTTTCTCACCGAAACCTGCTGGTTGACAAGTGGTCGGGATCCATGTTCGCTTGTAAAGCTTCACCTCCGGGAATTTTAAACAAGGAAACACTGTGTTTGTGTGGCTAAAGGCTAAAGCATCCCACCTCCATCTTTCTACTTTGACTTCTCCATTATTAATTAAACAAATTGCAAAAGATTCAGGAACACAGATGTCCAGAATACTGTGTAATTGCGCGATGAAAAGAGATGACTTTTACCCGCAAGTGGTGCTGCGCTAATATGTCCCCTCCAACTTGAGACGTCACGCGCACGCGTCACCATACGAGTCATCATTCCGCAACGTTTTCAACAAGAAACTCTGCGGGAAATTTAAAATTGTAATTTAGTCTCTTACACCGGCCGTATTGGCATGTGTTGCAATGTTAATATTTCCTCATTGATATATAAACTATCAGACAGCGTGGTCGGTAGTAGTGGGTTTCAGTAGGCCTCTAAATGTATATTTTTACACATATATTGTATTGGTTTTTGAAATAAAAACATATCAAAATGGCCCCCACTTGCTTTGATTTTTCAGTGTGCGGCCCTCAGTGGTTAAAGTTTGGACACCCCTGCTGTACAGGATAACAATGATGTGTATTACAATTTTATAATATAGCTCATGAAGTATTCCAGGACGGCCTTCTTGAAGGCAATGCTCCTATTGGTAGCCGACAGTGCCCTCTAGAGGACAAAAGCGGAAATAACAGCATTTCCTAAAAATATCAGCGATTGATTGATTGAAACTTAGTAGATTGCACAGTACAGTACATAGTCTGTATAGTTGACCACTAAATGGTAACACCCCAATACATTTTTCACCTTGTTTAAGTTGGGGTCCACCTTAGTCAAATCATGGTAAAGCTAAAAGTCTCATTAGTAGCACTTAATGTACAAATGTATTTAATTTCTGTAAACGTTTAAACCAACCCAACACAGACATCAATCTGTTTCCAACACATTAGGAATGGTATAGTTACACCTAAATGAGTATGCTTAACAAAAAATGGTGGACTGGGAGCAGTGTTGTATCTAGCAAAGAACACAAACTGCTAGTACACATCCCCTGCATAATAGAAATACAGTTATTAAAACACTATTTTTATCAACTGTATCAATAAAAAATATTGTGAATAAAATGTAACACTAAATAAAGAATGAACCACATCTAATTTGCATAATTTGCCATGGAAGCAAAAGTCCCACTATATTGAGTTTTGAACCCTCCAAGTGCCACCACGCCTTACTAATAATACTCTGATCTTGTGAGCCCCCTAGTGATTGATCTCCTAAACAGCTGCATTAAGTGTTCTTGTCATGAGGAGTGACTGTGAGTCAAGTTACAAAGCAGTATAGTCTTAACTGGATTCTAGTTTTCGTCTTTACTGTGTCTCAGAACATGCAGTTCACATAGCTGACCTAGAATCTTACTAAAAACAGCACGATTAAATGCACCCAGCATCAAAATTGCATCATCCAACAATTACAATTACTTACAGACAACATTTGGACAAATTAAGGTAAACCATTTATAATAACGTGCCAAAAAGGAAAGTTTTTGAGTATGATTCAATTAATATAATCATTGCCGATTACAAATACTCTCAGGTCTTTCACGATTTTTCCCCTAATATTTAAAGCAGCCCATCCATCCATCCATTTCTACCGCTTATTCCCTTTTGGGGTGGCGGGGGGCGCTGGCGCCTATCTCAGCTATAATCGGGCGGAAGGCGGTGTACACCCTGGACAAGTCGCCACCTCATTGCAGGGCCAACACAGATAAACAGACACCATTCACACACTAGGGCCAATTTAGTGTTGCCAATCAGCCATTGAAGACAGATGACAGAGATGATTCAAAACAAAGTTGTCTTTTATTTTTTATTTTGAATAATTGTACTTTTTATGGAATAATATTCAAAGAACTAAATTAAGAGCTAAGCAATACTTCCGCTCTAAATAAATTACTTTCTGTTAACAAAAATGTAGCATTGTACACTTCATGCAAATAAACAATCTCCAACACTGACATCGATAAAGCGCAAACTAGTGTTGAACTTGTCCCGATACCAATATTTTGGTACCGGTAATGGTACCAAAATGTATTTCGATACTTTTAGGTACCTTTTGATACTTTTCTACATAAAATAAAGGGGACCACAACAAATGGCATTATTGGCTTTATTTTAACAAAAAATCTTAGGGTACATTAAACATATGTTTCTTATTGCATGTTTGTCCTAAAATAAAATACTGAACTAAACTGTAACTGAATCTAAAAGACAAGACAACTTGTCTTTTAGTAGTAAGTAAGCAAACAAAGGCTGCTAATTTAGCTGCTGACATATGCAGTAACATATTGTGTCATTTTCCATTTTGTCAACATTTTTAAGGACAAGTGGTAGAAATGGATTATTAATCTTCTTATTCATTTTTTGTTGATGTCTGCTTATTTTCTCTTTCAACATGTTCTATCTACACTTCTGTTAAAATATAATAATCACCTAGTCTTCTGTTGTTTGACACTTTACATTAGTTTTGGATGACACAACAAATTTGGGTATCAATCTGAAACCAAGTCGTTACAGGATCACACATTGGTCATATTCAAAGTCCTCATGTGTGCAGGGACATATTTCCTGAGTTTATAAACATACTATAGGTTGTAAAAAAATGAAAGGACATTTTGTCATGCTAAAAAGTATCAATGTAATCATAGTAGTATCGACTAGATACACTCCTGTACTTGGTATCAATACAGTGGATGTTAGGTGGAGATCCACTTAAGACATTTGTTTACATTCAGGTATGGTGTCATTAGCGATGACACCTGTGAGCTACAGTGTGTAGTGAAGCATGTTTAGCTATTCCTCGTCCTGCAGAGATGATACTTGGAAGAAACTTACTTGATTTGTCGCCATGGAGGCGAAGATTAGTGATTTAAAAGTAGCTACAACACTGCAGACTGCGGATAGACTTTAGCCCAGGGGTGGGCAAGCTTTTTTGCCAGTAGGGCCACATTGGGTTGTAAAATTTGACAGGGGGGCCAGGCCAGGAACAGATCGCAGGGCCAACACAGATAGACAGACAACATTCACACTCACATTCAAACACTAGGGCCAATTTAGTGTTGCCAATCAACCTATCCCCAGGTGCATGTCTTTGGAAGTGGGAGGAAGCCGGAGTACCCGGAGGGAACCCACGTATTCACGGGGAGGACATGCAAACACCACACAGAAAGATCCCGAGCCTGGGATTGAACCCAGGACTGCAGGACCTTCGTATTGTGAGGCAGATGCACTAGCCCCTCTTCCACCGTGAACCCCCAAAGTTTTTTTGTTTTCTTTTTCAAATAATTTGGACAAGTTCCGCGGGCCGGATTAAAACATTAAAACGGATTAAAACGGGCCGTAGTTTGCCCACGTCTGCTTTAGCCGCTAACTAGTAAGCCATATCTTAAAGAACCTCTTCCTGAGGACGTTTTGGTGTTATAGTTTCACTTTTTAGAGGGGGTGTACTACCGAATATGATTAATTAATATTGTGATACTATACTAAAACAGGTATACTGTACAACTCTAGTGCAAACTTATGTCTTGAATAACATACTTCTGTAATTAACAATGTAGCATTATGCACTGAATACGAATAAATATTCAGGTAACATATTGAGCACTAAAGTTTGTTTTAGTAATTGGATCAACACAAGCTTCTTTTTTTTTTTATTCACACATCTTGCTGATGTGCAGAGCGACTACTTTAGTGATCGCTCTGTGCTGCTTTCTCATCAGACATGGTAACAACATGCATACCTGGTGTGAATGACAGTAATCTGATTTTAAGCACGTGTCTTGTTCGCCTGGTAAAAAATTGTATTTTCTGCACTCGACTGGAGGCTTTGGTTTTAAGATCGAGGAATAACTTTGATGTTCAGCTGCTTTTTTTAAACAAATGTTGCACCTTACATTCAGTTGCTACATGTCTGTTGCCGGAAGACAAAAGTGCTGACAACGATTTTCATTTCTTTGGAACAAACTTTAACTTTTGTTAGTGTTAGCCGAACCATGCTTTTCCAGGTCTTACCGCTAAGGAAGTAAGGGGACGGCGCAACCCACAGCACCTCCTGAAGGGCAAAAAGTATGCCGCAGCAAAAGAGAAAGAAAAAAAAAATGTATTTGTTAAATTGTCTGCAAAAACTGCGATGAGGTGGCGACTTGTCCAGGGTGTACCCCGCCTTCTGCCCGATTGTAGCTGAGATAGGCACCAGCGCCCCCCCCAAAGGGAATATGCGGCAGAAAATGGATGGATGGATGGATTGTCTGCAAAAAACACCACAATATATCGATAAGATCAAGATATAGCCCAAGTCTACCACAAGGATTGTAAAAGTAATATTAAATGATAAATGGGTTGTACTTGTATAGCGCTTTTCTACCTTCAAGGTACTCAAAGCGCTTTGACACTACTTCCACATTTACCCATCCACACACACATTCACACACTGATGGAGGGAGCTGCCATGCAAGGCGCCAACCAGCACCCATCAGGAGCAAGGGTGAAGTGTCTTGCTCAGGACACAACAGACGTGACGAGGTTGGTACTAGGTGGGATTTGAACCAGGGACACTCGGGTTGCGCACGGCCACTCTCCCACTGCGCCACGCCGTCCCTATTGTCACATAATTTTCCAAAGGTATTATTAAAGCCCTCAGTATAGAATGATGGGAATGGTGGAAGTTCCAAGTCAAGTGAAGTTAATGACATTAGAGCTCAACAAGTAATTGATATGCTCATGACATGAGGCAATATTTGGTCTTAAGGTGTTAACGTAAATCCACAAAATAGTACAACTCAGCCTTATTACGTTAACAACACACTCGCCTGCCAGTCATTATTGACACTTTGTATTCAACACAAAAAATATTCAATTCAAAAAAAGACTAAATAGATGAGAGGAAGACACATTCTTGACTATTTTTAGCACCCAAGCAGGAAACAGATTTACAATGTTTTATGATGTCGAAGAATCGCCTCACAGTTGTTCATAATAACAGCTTTTTTTATTTTTTATACCTTTATACACATCAGGGGAAAATACCGTACGGGGATTACAACTATTCATTTTTGTCAGTTTTCTTTTTGCTCAGCATGGGGCAATGATGCCCTATCAAGTACTGTATCATCTGCAGTCTTGCCCTTTGATTGTTTATTCCTCCATGTCTGAATACAACAGCAATAAACACAAGATTAAAGAATGGAAACATGTTTAAAGACTAACACAAATGAGTGTTGTGGGTAAAATAGTTTGCTGTACAGAAAATGTGACAGCATGTATTGTTGCAGGTTCTTATTGAGTTGCCATTATTTCAACTCCACTTTATCCTGACGCTGTTCAAAAACAGAAGCCGAGTCAAGGATTTTGTCAGCTCTTATTCTTCTTAGGCAGACGACTCACAAGACACGATGGAATGGAAATGAACTAAGCTTGAGTTTCACCTCTGGCGTTTCACCATTTCAGCCTGACTTGAGAACATAGTGTAGTGTTGGGGGGGTTTGGGCAACTTACCCTCCTCAGCGTTTTCACTAAGACACCAGCAGAACACGATACGTCTCTCTACACATTTCTGACATCTGATACCCACTGAGGGCATAGCCTAGTAACGCTTACCGGCCTGTTTGCTTTACAATAGTTAGTTTCTACATGAGCCAACACAACTCATCCCACTATTACGCTTGCAGCTATTACGGGATGTACTCTAGATCCAGTCCTCTTAGTACATTCCAGCTTGATGGTGCTATAATAAGATATTCCATCCACAAGTATTACGTGAGAGTGGTAGTTGACATTTTTTGCATGGATCAGCAACATTTATTAATTTCTCAAAACATTATAATGTCAAACAATCACTCTGTATTACTAACTCGCATTTTCTAAGCACAGATTCAGCCATGTCTTTAATATTTACAGGATTTCGAATCATAATGGTTAAGCACCCCAGCAGCAGATATTTCTACAAGTTGCTCTTCTTCGGACAGTATCAAAGTTGAAATAAACGTGGTATCTGGGAGTAGTGAGGCAGCACAACAGCAGAAGCAGATAAAGTGGATGCCAGAGCCCAGTTGCTGCTCCATGAGCTGACTGACAGGTCCAAATAAAGCAGAGGTCAGCATATGATATCCAAGGTGCATGCCTTTTTAAAAGGGGATTTGCATGCACACACGCAGACATAATGTGCAGTTAAGACTCCATTTAAGACGCAGCTTTAATTGCATTTCGTGATCACATCACATAACCATGCTTCTATGCTGAGAGCTTAATGTTTTCTGGATTTACTATTTTTCCCCAGAGGAACCCGATAACGTAATGTCTCCATATCTCTTAGGGGTGCGGTACATTCAGTACAGTTTACGCCAATCTGGGGCATGACAGATGAAATAATTGTCAACGATACAGAATTACCAATACACAGAGTGATTACAGACATAAAAGTCCTATACTCCCACGTCCTTATGTGAACAAAGATGCGCAACTGCACGGATTCTGGCAGTGCAGCATTCTCCCTTAAAGGCCTACTGAAACCCACTACTACCCACCACGCAGTCTGATAGTTTATATATCAATGATGAAATATTAACATGGCAACACACGCCAATACGGCCTTTTTAGTTTACTAAATTACAATTTTAAATTTCCCGGGAGTTTTGTCCTGGAAACGTTGTGTAATGATGACGTGTACGCAAGACGTCACAGGTTTTTAGGAAGTATAAGCGCTGCGCACACACAGCTAAATGTTGTCTGCTTAAACGGCATAATTACACAGTATTTTGCAGATCTGTGTTGCTGAATCTTTTGCAATTTGTTCAATTAATATTGGAGAAGTCACAGTGGAAAGATGGAGTTGGGAAGCTTTAGTCTTTAGCCACACAAAAACACGGTGATTCCTTGTTTAAAATTTCTGGAGGTGAAACGTTACTATGGATCAGAGCGCGGTCAAGCAAACATGAATCAAGACGAAATGTCAACCAGCAGGTTTCGGTGAGAAAATTGTGGTTAAAAAGTCGCTTCTTACCGGAGAAAAGCTGAGCTTGTGTCGTCCATGAAGCTGCCGTCGACTCCCCTGAGACACTGCGCGTCAACACACCCGTGGATACACCCTTCCGACTATCAGGTACTATTTAACTCATTAAAACACTAGCAACACAATAGAAAGATAAGGGATTTCCCAGAATTATCCTATTAAATGTGTCTAAAAACATCGGAATCTATCCCAATCGCGTTTGTTTTGTTTTTAACTTTTTTTTTTTCTAGTCCGTCGCTATCAATATCAATCAATCAATGTTTATTTATACAGCCCTAAATCACTAGTGTCTCAAAGGGCTGCACAAACCACTACGACATCCTCGGTAGGCCCACATAAGGGCAAGGAAAACTCACACCCAGTGGGACATCGGTGACAATAATGACCCAGTGGGACGTCGGTGACAATGATGACTATGAGAACCTTGGAGAGGTGGAAAGCAATGGATGTCGAGCGGGTCTAACATGATACTGTGAAAGTTCCATCCATAATGGATCCAACACAGTCGCGAGAGTCCAGTCCAAAGCGGATCCAACACAGCAGCGAGAGTCCCGTTCACAGCGGAGCCAGCAGGAAACCATCCCAAGCGGAGGCGGCTCAGCAGCGCAGAGATGTCCCCAGCCGATACACAGGCGAGCAGTACATGGCCACCGGATCGGACCGGACCCCCTCCACAAAGGACAGTGGGACATAGAAGAAAAAGAAAAGAAACGGCAGATCAACTGGTCTAAAAAGGGAGTCTATTTAAAGGCTAGAGTATACAAATGAGTTTTAAGGTGAAACTTAAATGCTTCTACTGAGGTGGCATTTCGAACTGTTACCGGGAGGGCATTCCAGAGTACTGGAGCCCGAAATGAAAAAGCTCTACAGCCCGCAGACTTTTTTTGGGCTTTGGGAATCACTAATAAGCCGGAGTCCTTTGAGCGCAGATTTCTTGCCGGGACATATGGTACAATACAATCGGCAAGATAGGATGGAGCTAGACAGTGTAGTATTTTATACGTAAGTAGTAAAACCTTAAAGTCACATCTTAAGTGCACAGGAAGCCAGTGCAGGTGAGCCAGTACAGGCATAATGTGATCAAACTTTCTTGTTCTTGTCAAAAGTCTAGCAGCCGCATTTTGTACCAACTGTAATCTTTTAATGCTAGACATGGGGAGACCCGAAAATAATACGTTACAGTAATCGAGACGAGACGTAACAAACGCATGGATAATGATCTCAGCGTCTTTAGTGGACAGAATGGAGCGAATTTTAGCGATATTGCGGAAATGAAAGAAGGCCGTTTTAGTAACGCTTTTAATGTGTGCCTCAAAGGAGAGAGTTGGGTCGAAGATAATACCCAGATTATTTACCGTGTCGCCTTGTTTAATTGTTTGGTTGTCAAATGTTAGAGTTGTATTATTAAATAGAGTTCGGTGTCTAGCAGGACCGATAATCAGCAATTCCTTTTTTTTTAGCGTTGAGTTGCAAAAAGTTAGCGGACATCCATTGTTTAATTTCATTAAGACACGCCTCCAGCTGACTACAATCCGGCATGTTGGTCAGCTTTAGGGGCATGTAGAGTTGGGTGTCATCAGCATAACAGTGAAAGCTAATACCGTATTTGCGTATGATGTCACCTAGCGGCAGCATGTAGATGCTGAAGAGTGCAGGGCCAAGGACCGAACCCTGGGGAACTCCACACGTTACCTTAACGTAGTCCGACGTCACATTGTTATGGGAGACACATTGCATCCTATCAGTAAGATAAGAGTTAAACCAAGACAGGGCTAAGTCTGACATACCAATTCGTGTTTTGATACGTTCTAATAAAATATTATGATCGACAGTATCGAAAGCAGCGCTAAGATCGAGGAGCAGCAACATAGATGACGCATCAGAATCCATCGTTAGCAATAGATCATTAGTCATTTTTGCGAGGGCTGTCTCCGTGGAGTGATTTGCCCTGAAACCGGATTGAAAGGTTTCACATAGATTGTTAGACGCTAAGACGGAACAATTTTTTCGAGGATTTTTTAAATAAAGGGAAGGTGAGACACCGGTCGGTAGTTTACCATGAGGTCAGGATCGAGGTTAGGTCTTTTAAGAAGAGGATGAATAACCGCTTTTTTGAATGCTAGGGGAACAGTGCCCGAGGAAAGTGATAAGTTTATAATATTTAGCACTGATGGACCTAATAATACAAAGAGCTGCGTGATCAGTTTCCCAGGAAGAGGGTCAAGTAAACATGTTGTTTGTTTTATTCCATTTACACGTTGTAACAATTCCTCTAATGTTATTTCCTCAAAACGAGAGAAACTATTTTGGAGGGCAGTATCCGCCGTATATACAATCGTGTCAGTGTTAATAGAAACCCGTCGTAGCTGGGACGCATTGTCTTTAATCTCCTTTCTAATTACTTCAATTTTCTTACTAAAGAATTGCATAAAGTCATCAGCTGAGTGGGTGGAGCTACTGGAAGGAGTCCCTTGTTGGGTTAGCGATGCTACCATACTAAACAAAAATTTAGGATCGTTTTTATTACGGTGGATGAGATTTGAGTAATATTTAGCTTTAGCTAAGGTAAGCATGCGTTTATAAGTTATTAAACCATCACTCCATGCTTGATGGTGCACCTCAAGTTTAGTCGTGCGCCATTTGCGTTCCAGCTTTCTGCATAATCATTTCTGAGCTCTAGTTTCTTCTGTAAACCACGGGGTGCGCTTTTTTGGAGCCTTTTTTAACTTTAGCGGTGCTATGTTATCAATGGTTTCGCGCAGGGCGTCGTTAAAGTTGTTAGTGAGGTTATCAATAGAGCCCACATACTTTGGGAATGGTGCCATTACCGAGGGCAGTAGGTCAGCAAGAGTTGTCGTTGTGGCCGTATTAATGTTGCGGCTGCTATAGCAGTTATTATTATTGTTAGTTTGACGAACATGCGTCTGAACCTCGAATTTTATAAGGTAATGATCGGACAATACTTTAGTATACGGGAGTATCGTAACTTTGGAAACGGTGATACCCCTGACAAGCACTAGGTCTATCGTATTACCGTTGCGATGCGTGGGTTCATTTATTATTTGTGTGAGACCACAGCTATCAATTATAGTCTGGAGCGCTACGCACGGTGGGTCCGATGGGGTATTCATATGGATATTAAAGTCCCCCATTATGATTATATTATCGGCGTGTGTCACTAGATCAGCAACGAACTCTGAGAATTCATTGATAAAGTCCGAATAGGGCCCTGGGGGGCGGTAGATAACAGCCAGGTGTAGAGGCAGCGGTGTGACAGACCTCATAGTAAGCACCTCAAACGATTTATATTTATTATTTGTTAGGACTAAGGTTAAAGTTTTCGTTGTATATTAGTGCGACCCCCCCACCCCTTTTAAGCGGACGGGCAATATGCGCATGTGTAAAGTTAGGAGGACATGCCTCATTTAGCGCAAAAAAGTCATTTGGTTTAAGCCAGGTTTCGCTGAGACCGATGACGTTAAGATTGTTGTCTCTGATAATATCATTAACTAACAACGTTTTGAGAGACAATGATCTTATGTTTAAAAAACCTATATTATAGGTAGTCGGCTGTTTTAGGGAATTTTTGATCAAATTATCCGTAGTAGCAATATTAATAATGTTGTGTTTATTATGCCCAGTACATTCAGTATAATTACGACCATATCTAGGAATTGATACGACGGGAATTTTCCGATTGTTTGATTGTTGCTTTGATAAACTGCACGCATCATGGTTAGCCACCTCAGTAACGGGGATTTTCCGATTGTTTGTTTGTTGCTTTGATAAACTGCACGCATCATAGTTAGCCACCTCAGTAAAACACATGTCCAACTCTGAAATACTCAAAGCAGAAAAAACTTGTTCTAATTTAACTGACTCCTTACCCAGACCAGTAGTCTCGCATCCTTTATTTAAATCCGGCTGCAGGATGGAGGGAAGTGGTGTTCTGTGGGGATTAGCCTTCTGCTTTGTTTTTAGCCCCGCTCGGCATCCGCGTTTCCGATCACACCGCTGGCGTCTGCTCCGTAGACGGCTCCCGCTGCTACTAGACTCCCCTGCTCACAGGCCGCTGGATGTAGCCGCCGAAGTATTCCCATGCTAGTTAGCACGTCGAACAAGCACGCGTCTATCAGTCCAAAACGGCCCGATATGTCCATATATCCTCAAACACGAATCTTTCATCCTCGCTCAAATTAATGGGGAAATTGTCGTCTTCTCGGTCCGAATAACACTTTTTGTTGGAGGCTCCCAGAGGTGGGACCAAGTCATTGTTTTGCAAGTCACAAGTAAGTCTCAAGTCTTTGCCCTAAAGTCTCGAGTCAAGTCCCGAGTCAAGACAGGCAAGTCCGAGTCAAGTCCAAAGTCAATACTGGAAAGTCTCAAGTCAAGTCCCAAGTCCTGCATTTTGGGTTTCGAGTCATTTCAAGTCTTTTTAACCACAGACTAATATATGTACACAGATTGTGTATGCTTTTAAAACGCTGTATTTATTATAAAAAAAAACAGTGCTGGCATTGCACTTCATAATAGCACTATTAACCAGTTATTCTAAACATTTAATTCATTCCTTTACAGTATAAACACATTTGAAAAAACAAGTGCAACTGTACTTATTTGCACAAAAGTGTTAACATTGTATTTCCATGGAATATTGCATTGTAACTAGTTCATCAGCAGTTTATGTCATGTTGTCACCTTATGTCATTGATCTCATCTCATACTGAATGTGCTTATGTGTGCGTACACATGAAAAACAACAAATACATGAACATAACAATGAACAGTGCTGTACTTGTTAGATGTCAGGGCTCTATGGAATATGTACACATATTCTTAATATAGTATACATTCTAACTGACCTTTCTTTGACTATGTTTGTCTTTTTGTAGATGGCTAAAATACGCGGTGCTGCTGACCGCCGTCTAACGTTACGTCACTGTGTGTGATACATTCATTAACGTAACGTTATGTGAAGGTACCTCATGCAACCCTGCTTTAAAAAAATCACTTGACAATAAGTATGAATAAGGTAGCATCTGCAGTGGACGCAACAGACTGCCGTGTTTGCAATGACGTTATAACCATAGACATCTTATAAGTAGACGCAGAATTGGCTGCTGTGACGCAAGCAATTTGGCCGCCATCTTGAAGTGGTGATGAGGAGCCGGCAAGCAGCCTAAACTAACATTTGACAGGTAGAAAACAAAGATGCTGGGCTGGTATTCAGCGTTTTCCTGCTCAATTGAGCGGACTGTTGAAAATAGGAATTGGAGGATTACTTTTCACAAGTAAGAATTTACACTAACATACTATTGGTTGTATTTTATGAAAATAATATTACCACAGAATTAAGCAGAAGAAAAGAACTACAATATTTGTATGTGAAAATCACAAAGAAATCTTCTGGGGGAGGATGACCCCCCTACAGGTATTTGGTTTACAAACTTTCAGGCCCACCTAAAACAAAATTCACCAGCCGCCATTGATTATGATGCATTTTAATTTTATTGTAACCACGGATAAGTCTTCAAGTAACAATATTCAAATACTAACTTTGTTGAGTAAGACAGAATTTGGTTTTATTCTGAATCCAGTGAAACAGATTGGTGGTTTTAGGTGACATAAAGACTTTCAGGTGTTTATATATGTTTAAGTATTTGGCAGAAATTTTTATCCAAAGCAACATACATGAAAAATACATATAAAACAATCACTGTAAACATGATCATTTAAAGGAAGAATGTAATAGAAAATATCAATACAAAGTGTCAAGACAGAATAAACTCTCTGCTGTTGCAGCAACAGAGATAAAGTCTATAACAGTGGTTCTCAACCTTTTTTCAGTGATGTAACGCCTGTGAACATGTTTTTAATTCAAGCACCCCCTAATCAGAGCAAAGCATTTTTGGTTGAAAAAAGAGATAAAGAAATAAAATACAGCACTATGTCATCAGTTTCTGATTTATTAAATTGTATAACAGTGCAAAATATTGCACAATTGTAGTGGTCTTTCTTGAACTATTTATATAAAAAAAAGATGTAAATATAACTAAAAACTTCTTGAAAAATAAACAAGTGATTCAATTATAAATAAAGATTTCTACACATAGAAGTAATCAGCAACTTAAAATGCCCTCTTTTGGGATTGTAATAGAGATCCATCTGGGTTCATCAACTTCATTCTAAACATTTCTTCACAAAAAAGAAATCTTTAACATCAATATTTATGGAACATTTCCACAAAAAAAAATCTAGCTGTCAACACTGAATATTGCATTGTTGCATTTCTTTTCACATTTTATGAATTTACATTCATATTTTGTTGAAGTTTTTTTCAATAAATATATTTATAAAGGATTTTGAATTGTTGCTATTTTTAGAATATAAAAAAAAATATCATGTACCCCTTGGCATACCTTCAAGTACCCCATTTGAGAACATCTGGTCTATAGGTCCGTAAGATATATAGATATCTAATGTATTCATACATTGTTTATGTAGGATATACGCATGTATATATAACCTAATCATATTGTTTCTTCAACTTCAAAATAGCTGACTGTTTTTTTCCCCTTCTCTGGGATTATATTCCCAGTTTTGATCGCAGACGTCTGGTCACTTATAGCATATAAGAATATTCTATTTCTGTTAAGCAAATTATGAACACGCCAATACATGTGTCCTTTATCATAGTTACACAAATGATAAAAAAGCGTGTGAATATAAGTGGTATTCAGTGAGGTAAGATGTATGAAATGCACTGACAGTTCATTGCTCCTGCCAAATTAATTGCACTGAGTGGAACGGATCACCACTCCAAGATGGCGGCCCCACGTCTCGTCTGCGGCAATAGGCAGTAGCACTCGATGCTGCGTACCATTATAAGATGTCTATGGTTATAACGTTAGCAGTGAGTTTACAGCCTCCGTGATTTAACTACACAGCAAATAAAAGTCACGTTACTCAGCCAATAAACGTTAGCTTGCATTCAAAACGTACCATTCTTTGTGCAACTTCAAATGTCGAAAGAAGTTGGAAGTTGTTGCGTCTCAGTCTGTAATCTTCCAAACGCATGTTTTGCTTAAGGCAATTCCTGTTTTGTTGACCAAGTCGTACTTTTAATACCCGAACGAAACACTTTATGGCATAATTTTCTTCACTTAATATTCTGTTGTTTGAAAGCTCTTCTTTGTTGGTTTTCCAGCAATTTGATTGGGTGAATGCTGTGAGACGAAAAAACGTGGATGTAATTTGATTGGCTGTTGTACTGACAGGTAGCGCACAGGCTGTCATCGCACACACGCTGACAAACACACGTACAAAATGAAAGATACGGAGCACTCCTGAATAACTTTTTAATCGTCGGGTTCTGGGGAAAGTAGCAAGTCATGTCAAGTCAAAAGGCTGAAGTCCAAGTCAAGTCACAAGTCATTGATGTTAAAGTCTAAGTCGAGTTGCAAGTCTTTTTACATTTTGTCAAGTCGAGTCTAAAGTCATCACATTCATGACTCGAGTCTGACTCGAGTCCAAGTCATGTGACTCGAGTCCACACCTCTGGAGGCTCCCATTAAAATCAATGTGAATATGTGAGGAGCCCCCAACCTTGCGACGTCATCATCTGCGACTTCCGGTAGAGGCAGGGCTTTTCTCTTAGCACCGAAAGTTGCGAACTTTATTGTGGATGTTCTCTACTAAATCCTTTCAGCAAAAATATGGCAATATCGCGAAATGATCAAGTATGACACATAGAATGGACCTGCTATCCCCGTTTAAATAAGAACATCTCATTTCAGTAGGCCTTTAAGTCTGTCACTGTGTGTCTTAATCAAAGATGTGCTCTTTGGGTGGGAAAAAACACCTAAAAGTGGGTGTTCTCGGTCAAATCTGGCCTTTCACGTATTCTCCCATTGACTTGAGTATTTTTGTTCCTGGAAGGTGAAACATTATATTGCACTTGAAGTTTGGACCAGACATAAAAAAACGATAAAAGAAACTTCAGAGAAGAAGGTGAATGGAACCTTAATGTCACTGTGTATTAACTATCAAAAATCAAAATGCAAATCTTTGTCTCGTGAGTGTGACCACAACGGGAGGGGACATACTGTATCTCCGCCATGCTTGAACATACTTGTACAAATAAAAGTTCAATGCAACTGGATTGGATTGTGATCATTGAACTATGTGACTATTTAATAGAAAATACATATACGGCGTGGAGAAGTTGGTAGAGTGGCTGTGCCACTAATCTGAGGGTTACTGGTTCAATCCCCACCTTCTACCATCCTAGTCACGTCCGTTGTGTCCTTGGGCAAGACACTTCACCCTTGCTCCTGATGGGCCCTGGTGAGCGCCTTGCATGGCAGCTCCCACCGTCAGTGTGTGAATGTGTGTGTGAATGGGTGAATGTGGAAATAGTGTCAAAGCGCCTTGAGTACCTTGAAGGTAGAAAAGCGCTATACAAGTATAACCCATTTACCATATAATGTAGCGTTTCTCAATGGATTCCATTGATTTTAAGGCAGTTAATATCAAACTGTCTTGCTCCCCCTCGCAAGCACAAATCCACACACGCGCATGCTGTTGTAGCATGCATACACACTACATTACCATGACAACACATACATGTGACAAACACTCCCTGGGTTGATACAACTGTTTAAAAATCATAGTGTTGAATATTTCGTTGATTTCAATGACATTCACAAGTGTTAGTAAAACTTAATGTTCTATAAATATCACACTACAAGAATAAAAATGGGTCACGGTAAAGTCAGCATCATTAGTGATTAGCCCACCTTTATAAACAATTTAGCCAAACTTACTGGCTGGATGGGAGAAGATGACTAAGAGGAATGTGCATAACTTCAAGCACATAAAAAAAAAACATTTAAAGAGCAAACCAGTGTTCATTTTGACAGCAGCTTTAAATTTAGTTTTAGTCTTATTTTTTTGACGAAAATTTATTTTTTTTAGGGGTTCAACGATTTGTTTACGCAACAATTTGTTCAGATTCTTGTGGTTGCCATTACGATTCAGGGACGATCTTTTTTTTTTTACGATCCGAAATACTCATCCTTGCCGAGTGCTAGCAGTGCAACAGAGTGCACAGTTGTGATTGTGTCACGGTTTTGTGTCACGGATCGTATCATTTTTCGGATCAGCAAAAAAAGAAAGACGACAAGATAAATATGACTTTGTCTTCCATTTTATTTTATCAAACCCTTTTGTCCAATAAAAACTAACAACATTCAACTAAAAACACCTAATACGGGCATTTAAAATATATGAAAATAAGTTGTAGTGCAAAATAAGTCATACTACCGTTTTCTCTTAAACATGAACCAACCATGAATCAATCCATCCATTTTTTACCGCTTATTCCCTTTTGGGGTCGCTGGCGTCTAACTCAGCTACAATCGGGCGGAAGGCGGTGTACACCCTGGACAAGTCGCCACCTAATAGCAGGGCCAACACAGATAGACGGACAACATTCCCACTCACATTCACACACTAGGGCCAATTTGGTGCATATCTTTGGAAGTGGGAGGAAGCCGGAGTACCCGGAGGGAACCCACGCATTCACGGGGAGAACATGCAAACTCCACACAGAAAGATCCCAAGCCTGGGATTGAACCAAGGACTGCAGGACCTTCCTATTATGAGGCAGACGCACTAACCCCTCTGCCCCCGTGAAGCCTCCAACCACGAATAAAAAATAAATTAAAAGTATGATCTAAGGCACATATATAACATGGAGGAAGAATAAAAGCATGCCTAAGAAAAAAAAAAAAGAACAACTGAACTTATGTATTTATTAGTTTTTCCCGAGAAAAGATAAGGATGTCCACATTGTGTGGGGAGAGTGCAGACGTCTTTGCAGTCACTATATCCCTTTTGTTCGGCACTGAAGTGCCAGGCACAGCGAGATAGCATCTTGCCATCATGGCAATAAAAAGATCAACTTTTATTACTCCCACAATGGGGAATTACATGCAGCCAGTGCAGGTTTTTACATACATTCAGAGGGAAGAAATTCATATGATCTCATTCCTGCGATGAAGTCTGCTGAAAATGACGGAGAGCGCCACGCTACATAGCAAATGACGCTGTGGTCTAAGTTGGATTAGCCACAAACACATTTTAGGATATTCAACACTCTACTGCCATCTGAGGTGGATGCTGCATCCCCCAATTTGTCATGTTTCATGTGTCAGGTATACCGTGACAAATGGAGCCATATGAATTTCATTGCTACTGTACATAAAAATAAAACGGAATGGAAAAACTAAAAATGAGCAATAAATAATATTTATTGCGTACAAACGACTGCACTATGTATGGATAAAAATAACTCAACGTCACTCGGCCACTGGTTATGTCAGTACCTACACCAAATGTGTGCCTCTATGTTCATCATAGAGGGGGCGTGTCTGCAGCAAAGGGTTCCTCATCTCCCACACTGAAGTGATGTAGTGAGCAGTCAAAGTTAAAAAAAGCTTTCTATTGCTCCTAAAGCCCACCAGTCTTTGGTTATTGCAACATAAGATACCTAGGACAATTCATCCACAATAAACTCTATACGCGCGTACAGCTCCATCCATCCATCCATCTTCTTCCGCTTATCCGAGGTCGGGTCGCGGGGACAGCAGCCTAAGCAGGGAAGCCCAGACTTCCCTCTCCCCAGCCGCTTTGTCCAGCTCTTCCCGGGGGATCCCGAGGCGTTCCAAGGTCAGCCGGGAGACGTAGTCTTCCCAACGTGTCCTGGGTCTACCCCGTGGCCTCCTACCAGTTGAAAAAGCCCTAAACACCTCCCTCAGGAGGCGTTCGGGTGGCATCCTGACCAGACGCCCGAACCACCTCATCTGGCTCCTCTCGATGTGGAGGACCAGGGGCTTTACTTAGAGTTCCTCCCAGATGACAGAGCTTCTCATCCTATCTCTAAAAGAGAGCCCCGCCACACGGCGGAGGAAACTCATTTCGGCCGCTTGTACCCGTGATCTTATCCTTTCGGTCATGACCCAAAAGTCATGACCATAGGTGAGGATGGGAACGTAGATCGACCGGTAAATTGAGAGCTTTGCCTTCCAGCTCAGCTCCTTCTTCACCACAACGGATCGGTACAACGTTCTCATTACTGAAGACGCCGCACCGATCCGCCTGTCGATCTCACGATCCACTCTTCCCACACTCGTGAACAAGACTCCTAGGTACTTGAAATCCTCTACTTGAGGCAGGGTCTCCTCCCCAACCCGGAGATGGCACTCCACCCTTTTCTGGGAGAGAACTATGGACCTGGACTTGGAGGTGCTGATTCTCATTCTGGTCGCTTCACACTCGGCTGCAAACCGATTCAGTGAGAGCTGAAGATCCCGGCCAGATGAAGCCATCAGGACCATATTCTGCAAAAAGCAGAGACCTAATCCCACGGCCACCAAACCGGAAACCCTCAACACCTCGAATGCGCCTAGAAATTATGTCCATAAAAGTTATGAACAGAATCGGTGACAAAGGGCAGCCTTGGCGGAGTCCAACCCTCACTGGAAACGTGTCCGACTTACTGCCGGCAATGCGGACCAAGCTCTGACACTGATCATACAGGGAGCGGACCGCCACAATAAGACAGTCGGATACCCCATACTCTCTGAGCCCTCCCCACAGGACTTCTCGAGGGACACGGTCGAATGCCTTCTCCAAGTCTACAAAGCACATGTAGACTGGTTGGGCAAACACCCATGCACCCTCAAGAACCCTGCCGAGAGTATAGAGCTTGTCCACAGTTCCACGACCAGGACGAAAACCACATTGTTCCTCCTGAATCCGAGGTTCAACTATCCGGCGTATGCTCCTCTCCAGTACACCTGAATAAACCTTACCTGGGAGGCTAAGGAGTGTGATCCCACGATAGTTGGAACACACACTCCAGTCCCCCTTCTTAAAGAGAGAGACCACCACCCTGGTCTGCCAATCCAGAGGTACCGCCCCCGATGTCCACGCGATGCTGCAGAGTCTTGTCAACCAAGACAGCCCCACAGCATCCAGAGCCTTAAGGAACTCCGGCCGGCTCTCATCCACCCCTGGGGGTTTGCCACCGAGGAGCTTTTTAACTACCTCGGCAACCTCAGCCCCAGAAATAGGAGAGTCCACCACAGATTCCCCAGGCACTGCTTCCTCATAGGAAGACGTGTTGGTGGGATTGAGGTCTTAGAAGTATTCCTTCCACCTATCCGCAACATCCGCAGTTGAGGTCAGCAGAACACCATCCGCACCATACACGGTGTTGATAGTGCACTGCTTCCCCTTCCTGGGGTGACGGATGGTGGTCCTGAATCGTTTTGAAGCGGTCCGGAAGTCGTTTTCCATGGCTTCCCCGTACTCCTCCCATGTCCGAGTTTTTGCCTCTGCGACCGCTGAAGCTGCACACCGCTTGGCCCGTCGGTACCTGTCCACTGCCTCTGGAGTCCTATGAGCTAAAAGAACCAGATAAGACTCCTTCTTCAGCTTGACGGCATCCCTTACCGCTTGTGTCCACCAACGGGTTCTAGGATTACAGGCACCAACTACCTTGCGGCCACAGCTCCAATCGGCCACCTCAACAATAGAGGTGCGGAAAATGGTCCAATCGGACTCAATGTCCAGCACCTCCCTCGTGACATGTTCAAAGTTCTTCCGGAGGTGGGAATTGAAACTCTCTCTGACATTAGACTCTGCCAGACATTCCCAACAGACCTTCACAATGCGTTTGGGCCTGCCAGGTCTGTCCGGCATCCTCCCCCACCATAGATAGATAGATAGTACTTTATTTATTCCGTCAGGAAAATTACAATTTTCAGCACAATCCCATTCAAGATCAGACAAACATTACAGGGAGACAGAACAGGATCGCTGACGGGTCTGTGTGTAAGAGGGAAACATCAAACATCAAAGAACACAGAGGACATTAAAGACATTAAAGCATCAGATACAACCGTCGCAGCCAACTCACCACCAGGTGGTGATCGGAAGAAAGCTCCGCCCCTCTCTTCACCCAAGTGTCCAAAACATGAGGCCGCAAATCCGATGACAACTACAAAGTCGATCATGGAACTGCGGCCTAGGGTGTCCTGGTGCTAAGTGCACATATGAACACCCTTATGTTTGAACATGGTGTTTGTTATGGACAATCCGTGACAAGCACAAAAGTCCAATAACAAAACACCACTCGGGTTCAGATCCGGACGGCCATTCTTCCCAATCACACCTCTCCAGGTTTTACTGTCGTTGCCAACATGAGCGTTGAAGTCCCCCAGCAAAACAAGGGAATCACCCAGGGGAGAACTTTCCAGTACTAACTCGAGTGTACCCAAAAAGAGTGGGTACTCTGAACTGTTGTTTGGTGCGTAAGCACAAACAACAGTCAGGACCTGTCCCCCCACCCGAAGGCGGAGGGAGGCTACCCTCTCGTCCACTGGGTTGAACTCCAACGTGTAGGCTATGAGCCGGGGGGCGACAAAAATTGCCACACCGGCCCGTCGCCTCTCACTGCCGGCAACGCCAGAGTGGAAGAGAGTCCAGCCCCTCTCGAGAGAAGTGGTTCCAGAGCCCTTGCTGTGAGTCGAAGTGAGTCCTGACTACATCCAGCCGGAATTTCTCTACTTTGCACACTAGCTCAAGCTCCTTCCCCCCCAGTGAGGTGACATTCCACATCCCAAGAGCTAGCTTCTGTAGCAGAGGATCGGACCGCCAAGTGCCCTGCCTTCGGCTGCCACCCAGCTCGCAATGCACCCGACCTCTATGGCCCCTGCTATGGGTGCTGAGCCCATTGGAGGGGTGACCCACGTTGCCTCTTCGGGCTGTGCCCGGCCGGGCCCCATGGGAACAGGCCCGGCCACCAGGCGCTCGCCATTGTGCCCCACCTCCGGGCCTGGCTCCAGAGTGGGGCCCCGGTGACCTGCGTTCGGGCGAGGGAAATCTGAGTTCTTTGTTCGTGTTCATCATAGAGGTCTTTAAGCTGCTTTGTCTGGTCCCTCACCTAGGACCAGTTTGCCTTGGGAGACCCTACCAGGGAGCTTAAAGCCCCCGGACAAGATAGCTCCTAGGATCATTGCGACACGCAAACTCCTCTACCACGGTAAGGTGCCAGCTCAGAGAGTACAGCTCATTTAAATGTAATACATTCATAATATTGATTGAAATATTTATTTCGAATCTGCACAGTAAAATATATATATATATTTATTTTTACATTTTGGCAGACATAATCATGCAAGGCTTGAAAAGGGGTTGGATGAAGCAGGTGCTTATAATATCCCAACCCCTCTCACTCATTCCACATGTAACATAAACAATATAATACAAGAACAATACTAAATTTAAAAAAAAAAGAAAAACTCCTTTACACTAACAATACTATAGTACACCTATGAGACAAGACAAAACACACACACGCACACTCACACACTCACACACTCACACACAGGCCCAAACACTCTCTGACCATACAACTCTCTCCCATCGCTCTGTGCTGAGGGCATCACTCTCTTTCCTCCTCGTACTTCTTCAGTACTTCGTTTTTAAACAGTGTTTTGAATTGAATCATGCTAGAACCCATTTTTAACTTGTCCCCTAGGTTGTTCCACAGAGTGACTCCACGCACTGAATTGCACATTGTTTTTAAAGTGGTTCTAAATTTAGGCAAATATAATTTGTTGTTTCCTCTTAAACTGTACCAATGGTGATCGTCTCTATCATGGAATAGGTTCTGTATATTGGATGGTAGAGAGTTTTGGGATGCCCTAAACATAATTTGAGCAGTTTTAAAGTTGATCACATCGTTCAGTTTAAGTTGCTTTAAGTTCATAAATAGTGGATTTGAATGATGTCTGTAGATAACATTGGACACAATCCTGATAGCCTTTTTCTGCAGAGTGACTAAAGGCTGTAGATGTGATTATAACAATTTCCCCAGACTTCAACACAATAGTTTTAATATGACATAATAAATGAATGATACAATAACAGCAGAGCATTGGTTTTGAATAAATGACACGATCTCCTCATCATTCCAACACATTTATGCACACTGAGTGTAGTTATACACAGTATAGAATAAATCTAGTTTATTTCTTGATATGACCATAAACATGGACACATTTTCATGCACTGTACACTGGCGTTGAGTGTTCTTTTTTTTAACAAACTAATGATCAGTGATATTTTTTGTTATAATTGTCTAAATAAATGGTGCAATCTACATGATAAAATGTACACATTACATTTTAATGATGGAACAGAAAAAATAGTTACATTTTTATTGAATATAAAACTAAAAATATGATTTCTCTGAATTATGCACTCTAAAATTGTCAATTCATGTACACATATTTGTGCATGTACTGTAAATAATTTAACACGGATACAAAGCAGTTATCGATACATTTTTAATAATAGGGTTTGAGTGTCAAATAAATGTTTATGTTCAATTTTCATTATTTCCTGTTTAATAAATACTATTAGTTTAAGGATAATTTAAGTGCATGCACTGCGCATAATTTAATTTTGCACTGCTCGACAATTTTCATAATACACTTTTAAATTCACGTTCGGAATTTAACTTTAAAAAAAATATGAGGCTTTAATTAGTCTCAATTGATTGTGAAATAATGTGATGCACCATATTCAGTATAAATGCATCTGTATATGCCAAGTTTAGCAGAGTTGATTTATAACCTTGTACAGTAATTATAATAACCTTAATATAAATAAATAAATGGGTTATAAATGGGTTGTACTTGTACAGCGCTTTTCTACCTTCAAGGTACTCAAAGCGCTTTGACACTACTTCCACATTTACCCATTTACACACACATTCACACACTGATGGAGGGAGCTGCCATGCAAGGCGCCAACCAGCACCCATCAGGAGCAAGGGTGAAGTGTCTTGCTCAGGACACAACGGACGTGACGAGGTTGGTTCTAGGTGGGATTTGAACCAGTGACCCTCGGGTTGCGCACGGCCACTCTTCCACTGCGCCACGCCGTCCCAAATATAGGTATCAAGACAACTTCAAAGTAGGGTGGGCGATACGGCCTTTTTTTAATATTTCGATATTTTTAGGCCATATTGCGATACACGATATATATACGGTGTATATCCATATTCTAACCTCGATCCTGACCTCATGGTAAACTACCGACCGTTGTCTCACCTTCCCTTTATTTCAAAAATCCTCCAAAAAATTGTTGCAGAGCAGCTAAATGAACACTTAGCGTCTAACAATCTATGTGAAATATTTCAATCCGGTTTCAGGGCATATCACTCTACGTAGACAGCCCTCGCAAAAATGACAAATGATCTATTGCTAACGATGGATTTTGATGCATCATCTATATTGCTGCTCCTCGATCTTAGCGCTACTTTCGATACCGTCGATCATAATATTTTATTAGAGCGTATCAAAACACAAATTGGTATGTCAGACTAAGCCCTGTCTTGGTTTAACTCTTATCTTATTGACAGGATGCAGTGCGTCTCCCATAACAATGTGACCTCGGACTATGTTAAGGTAATGTGTTGAGTTCTCCAGGGTTCGGTCCTTGGCCCTGCACTCTTCACCATCTACATGCTGCCACTAGGTGACATCATACGCAAATACGGTGTTAGCTTTCACTGTTATGCTGATGACACCCAACTCTACATGCCCCTAAAGCTGACTAACACGCCGGATTGTAGTCAGCTGGAGGCGTGTCTTAATGAAATTAAATAATGGATGTCCGCTAACTTTTTGCAACTCAACACCAAAAAAAACGAAATGCTGATTATCGGTCCTGCTAGACGCCGACCTCTTTAATAAAACAACTTTAACATTTGACAACCAAACAATTAAACAAGGTGACTCGGTAAAGAAACTGGGTATTATCTTCGACCCAACTCTCTCCTTTGAGTCACACATTAAAAGCGTTACTAAAACGGCCTTCTTTTATCTCCGGAATATCGCAAATATTCGCTCCATTTTGTCCACTAACGACGCTGAGATCATTATCCATGTTTGTTACGTCTCGTCTCGATTACTGTAACGTATCATTTTCGGGTCTCCCCATGTCTAGCATTAAAAGATTACAGTTGGTACAAAATGCGGCTGCTAGACTTTTGACAAGAACAAGAAAGTTTGATCATATTACGCCTATACTGGCTCACCTGAACTGGCTTCCTGTGCACTTAAGATGTGACTTTAAGGTTTTACTACTTGCGTACAAAATACTACACGGTTTAGCTCCAGCCTATCTTGCGGATTGTATAGTACCATATGTCCCGGCAAGAAATCTGCGTTCAAAGGACTCCGGCTTATTAGTGATTCCCAGAGCCCAAAAAAAGTCTGCGGGCTATAGAGCATTTTCTGTTCGGGCTCCAGGACTCTGGAATGCCCTCCCGGTAACAGTTCGAGATGCTACCATAGTAGAAGCATTTAAGTCTTACCTTAAAACTCATTTGTATACTCTAGCCTTTAAATAGACTCCGTTTTTAGACCAGTTGATCTGCCGTTTCTTTTCTTTTTCTCCTCTGTCCCACTCTCCCTTGTGAATATTATCGACCATGACAGCGAATGCTGTTTTATCTGAAGGTGCCCGAGTTCTGGGAATATTCCGCGACTGCATGGTTTGCCGAGGCACAGTTCCGCCTGCGTTGTATCACCGATGATGTCACAAAGTTTTATTATGTTGTACCTCCCTCGGGGGTGCTACGGCGACCAGAGTGGTTAGGGTCCTCACGCACCCACGGGAGAGGAACAATTATCTTACATTGAAGGCTCACCTGTTAAAGACAACAGCTGCACCCCCCAGGTGACAACCGGATTCTGGACTGTGTTTTTTCCACGCAAAGTTCGGGACCAAAGCCAGTCGGTGCCATCCCCCGTGCAGTTTCAGTGGACCACCGCCGGGAAATGCCAGGGCCGGCGCTCAGCTGTGGCCATGACCGTCAACAGTACTGGCAGGCTGCTCTCTATCCAGGATTCCCTGTCTGGTTCCTGTGTGACACGGGCACGCAGAGGAGCGTCCTGCCAGCGTCAAGGTTGGACATCCTGTCTGAGTCCCCTGGCTCCCCCATGGGAGCGGCCAATGGCAGCCCTATCCACACTTACGGTATACGGTACATGGAACTGTGTTTCGGTGGACAGCGCTCATCAGTGCAGATTTTCTCTGTGCTTTCGGTCTTCTTGTGAATGTAAAAGAACAGGCGCTTGGTGGATGCGATTACGTTCTGCTCGTACAAGTGCAGTCTCAGCACGACAGACTCCATCAGGCTTTGCAGCATGCTACCCACCGCGGACGTCTTTATATCGCCTCCTCGCTGAGTTCTCCACCCTGGCGCAGCCCACATTCTCGTCATCTACCGCCAAGCATGGTGTGGAACACCATAATGCCACCAAGGACCCCCTCGTGCACGCACGAACCCGGCGCCTGGACCCTGCAAAGCTCCCCATCGCCAGAGCTGAATTTGAGACCATGGAACGCCTCTGGATCATTCGCCGCTCAGACAGCTCGCCCCTCCACATGTTGGAGAAACCTGGAGGTGGTTGGCGGCCATGCAGTGATTACCGCAGGCTCAACGATGCGACTACCCCGGACCGTTATCCGGTCGCCCATATACAAGATTTTTCTGCCAACCTGGCTGGGAAAACTGTTTTATAAGGTAGATCTCGTCCAGGGCTATCATCACCCCTCTGATATCCCAAAGACAGCGGTCATCACCCCATTTGGACTGTTCAAATTTTTACGGATGCCTTTTGACTTTAAGAGCACCGCACAAACTTTCCAACGGAAATGGACTCAGTTTTATGTGACTTGCTGTTTCTGTTTGTCTACTTGGACAACATCCTGGTAGCAAGCACCTCTCAGGCACAAAAACGTGTGCGTCGTTTAATCATCAAAGACGAGAATTAATGACTCCTAACATCGAGTGACTCAAAATGTCTCCTGACGGTCACTTAAAGGGGCCACTCTGAATTACTCACTCTTAACTGCATATATGAATGCTAAACAAGAACAACATTGTTCTGTGAAAAACCGAACAATGACAGTAAATAACGATGACAAAGTCAAGTAAACAAGCGTGGTGAATTATGTCCTTAAAGCAACCGCTACAAAAACCACAATGACGGCATTAGCCAGCAACTAAATTAGAAGCCTTTGTAACCCATTTTGAACTGGTTCTAATATCATTTATATACCAAATAATACATGGTGATATACTGTACATCGTTATTGCAGGAGGCTGCCATATACACTATATAGCAATATAGAATTAAGGCCACCATATGGCACATCCCTAATGTACTTAATTACAAAATAGACTGCAGCTTGTTCTTTTTGCTACCCGATCTTAGTAAAAGCTGACAGTCTGTGCAACATGTGATGCAACTGAAATGATGGGGACAACACTTGCAATGTTTGTATGTTTGTAGATTGTTTTGTTCAATAGCATTTTTAAACAATACATTTTTTGGTCAACAAAACAGAACCAACCATCAAGAAAATGAATCCCTTAAGGATAGTTCCAAAATTTTCAAGAAGTTAAGACTGTTGAAAACGCTCACCACTATATTCAATTCTTGCCATTTCCTGTAAACCTCTGCATCCTCTTTACAACACTTCTTAGCTAATGTCTCCACAGACCTTCTTTTGCAACGCTCATCATGAGGGCAAACAATTTTCCACTGTTAATTAACTTACATTAGTCACGCAATCTTGTTACTATGGCTCTCAGCAACCCAGGTAGAAACAGTACATATGAAAATAGTGTTCAGCAGGATGAAAACAACATTCAAAGTGACTTGATTTTATTTAGGAAAGACAAATTCTCATGTGGTTGTTAGATGATGCAACTTGGTTTTGTCCAGGACGTCTCACTTGCCAGCATCAACCTGATCATTGTTGATCAGTAAGGAAAGCAGCTCGTTGCTGTCCAAAAAGTTGTGAGAAGTTGCTAAATGACGCCATGGTTTAATGTGCAATATTGATTATTTCCTGTGTGAATACCACCACTAGAGCTTTGCATACACATTCTCTGGTTTTGTATCAACATTTTCATTAAAAGTGACTTTTGTAACACACTGATCAGTTCCAGCCCCCATAACACTCACCATCAACATATGCCAATAATGCTGCCACTAAGAACTAATCTTTCAAGGAATTGCTTGAATAGTAAGCTAATCCAAAAAGTATATTATTTCGTTAACTCTAATAAAACATTCAACCGAAAGCAGACAGGCACGCAGCTTTGTTAACACTTGCATATTTTTAGATAAAAAATTACAATATAATCAATTCAAAACAGGTTACAAATGCTCCTCTACTGGCTGCTGACAGATGAGGTAACAACCCCAAAAGGGACAAGCAGTAGAAAATGGTTGGATGGGTGGATTAAAGAGTCCCTATCACGTCATATATTTTCTTACCTATTGGTACCTGCTGTTGTGCATTTAGGACCTGCATAAGTCCTGAAAATTTGAAATCAAAGCCTGGAGGCATTGCAGATATATTTATAAAACAATCTAGCCTTTCTTCCTACTTCTGCCAATGCAAAATGCACACAGTTGATGTTGTCACAAAATGGGGACACAATCAGCAGATTATCCATACATGGTATACATTCGGGCTATGACACTTTGGGCACCACACAATTCGATTGAATTCTTGGGGGTAATGATTCGTAACAGAATCGATTCTCTATTCAAAACAATTCTCGAATCAAAATCTATAATTTTTTTAATAACAATGGGTGCCAGTTTTATGATTAACTAGATTCCTCCATAAAACAAATAAACATTTCTTATATATTTCTATATTCCATCCGTCCATTTTCTACCGCATGTCCCGTTCGAGGTCGCATGGGTGCTAGAGCCTATCTCAGCTGCATTCTTAAAGGAAATGTTAAAAAATTTTAATGAAAAGTTTCCCAAACATTTAATGATGTCAAATAGGGCTGGGCAATATAGCGATATACTCGATATATCACAGGTTTGTCTCTGTGCAATATAGAAAATTACTATATTGTGACATTCAAGTATACGTTCTCACGCAGTTGCTTTTAGCTGCTGGCATTAAAATGCTTGCGTTTTTCCCTGTTTATTGTCTCTCCTTCTCACAGAGACTTAAAACAAGCGCCCCTTCTTACATACGTCACGTAAGCAACGTCACACGCTCCCGCGGATCAGAGAGGTAGCGACATGGTAACGTTAGCTGTGATGCTAACGGAGTGTTGCGAGTGGTAATAAGAGAGAGAGATGGTGCGAATCTGGTAACAAATGGAGGAAAAATTGATTCCCAAGAAAAACAGAAGGGGGTGCATCGTCTGGCGGTGGTTTGGCTTCAAGTAGGAAATTGTTGAACATTTATACGGCAGAAGCGTTTCTCCAAAACTAGCACCACTGCTAATTTGTAGCATCATTTGAAAAGTCATACACTAGAGAATGAAGAGTACTTCAAACTTTGCATGTCAACATCTCCATTCGGTGCCAGACCCACAAAGTGCCGAAGCAACTATTTCCAGATCAACACCGTACGACATACACTATTTGATATGCAGCTCGTTTTTATGTGACACTTATTGAAATATCTTGTGTGACATCATTCACAAAAGTGCACTTTATTTGTTTTTAACTATTGTAGTGGCGTTCTGTACAAAAAGAACACTTTATTTTAGTGTTGTTTTGATATGTCATCTTAGTGACATCATGCACAAAAGTGCACTAATAGCTTGTTTTATAATGTCTCTGACAATCTTGCACTTTCTGTTTTGAAATAA
>NC_084625.1:38553554-38583554 GCF_033978795.1 Nerophis ophidion
CCTTGTTGACACAGAAAAGTACAAGCCTGTTTGGTTCAACTTATCTTTGTGAATCAGCCTTTTCTGACATGAACTTCATCAAGAACAAACACAGAACACGCCTCACTGATGCACATCTGCAAGACTCACCCAGAGTTGCAGTGTCAAGTTACACACCAGAGTACAACACACTAGTTAACAGCATGCAATGCCAGGCTTCCCACTAACTGACAAAGAAACAGATAACAGATTTAGTGTCCAGTGTGACATGATTTTTTTTTAAATTTGAGAGTTGACTTTTGTATTTTACATGACTTCTTATTTGTACAAACATGGTGTAGAGTAATTCATGATTTGTTAAAAAAATGTTAGTGGCTAGCTAGTTAAAATGGGATATTGTGATTTCACAAGACTGTCTTAGAAGTGATCATTTGAAAATGTTCAATTTGAAAAATGTGCACTTAGAGAAAATATAAAAATAAAGTGTTGCATATTGATAGTTATCTGTTTCTATATATATTTATTGTGAGAAATCATTTAGATGATCAGTGTTTCCACAAAGATAAATATCATTAATTATTAATAATAACATAGAGTTAAAAGGTAAATTGAGCAAATTGGCTATTTCTGGCAATTAATTTAAGTGTGTATCAAACTGGTAGCCCTTCGCATTAATCAGTACCCAAAAAGTATCTCTTGGTTTCAAAAAGGTATGTGATTCCTGGCGTAGACCAAAAGATTAGATTATTTTCTTTTATTACTACGTTTTTGAACATCTCATGGTTAAGCTCCTGCAGTCCTGGGTTCAAATCCAGGCTCGGGATCTTTCTGTGTGGAGTTTGCATGTTCTCCCCGTGAATGCGTGGGTTCCCTCCGGGTACTCCGGCTTCCTCCCAATTCCAAAGACATGCACCTGGGGATAGGTTGATTGGCAACACTAAATTGGCCCTAGTGTGTGAATGTGAGTGTGAATGTTGTCTGTCTATCTGTGTTGGCCCTGCGATGAGATGGCGACTTGTCCAGGGTGTACCCCGCCTTCCGCCCGATTGTAGCTGAGATAGGCGCCAGTGCCCCCCGCGACCCCAAAAGGGAATAAGCGGTAGAAAATGGATGGATGGATGGTTAAGCCACCTGGTGGCTAGGTGAGGCACTGCCTCACTTGCCTCCCCTGACAGCACGTCACTGCAACAATTAGTACAATTTTGGCATATGTTTTGCAAAAGCAGCGCATGCTCAAACAAATCGGGCAGCTCAGTCAATCGGGCGGTGACAGTAGCGTCCATCACTTTGGCCGTTTTGAGAACCAACATCAGTACAGGCACTCAAAACGGCCAACGAGGGAGGTGTTTAGGGCACGTCCAATTGGTAGGAGGCCACGGGGAAGACCCAGGACACGTTGGGAAGACTATGTCTCCCTGCTGGCCTGGGAATGCCTCAGGATCCCCCGGGAGGAGCTAAACAAAGTGGCTGGGGAGAGGGAAGTCTGGGCTTCCCTGCTTAGGCTGCTGCCCCCGCGACCCGACCTCGGATAAACGGAAGAAGATGGATGGATCAGTCTACTGCATTTTCGCCCCTACTTAAATGCCTACTGAAATGAGATGTTCTTATTTAAATGGGGATAGCAGGTCCATTCTGTGTCATACTTGATCATTTCGCGATATTGCCATATTTTGCTGAAAGGATTTAGTAGAGAACATCGACGATAAAGTCCGCAACTTTTAGTCGCTAATAAAAAAGCTTTGCCTGTACCGGAGGTAGCAGACGATGCGCGCGTGACGTCCCAGGTTGTGGAGCTCCTCACATCTGAACATTGTTTACAACCATGGCCACCAGCAGAGAGAGCGATTCGGACCGAGAAAGCGACAATTTCCCCATTAATTTGAACGAGAATGAAAGATTTGTGGATGAGGAAAGTTAGAGTGAAGCACTAGAAAAAAGAAAAAAAAAGGCGACGGCAGTGCTCCCGTCCAAAAGCAGAACCTAGTAACTCACTTCTAGCTGATTTTGATAAAACAAAGGAAAACCAATCTATCTTGATGCTGTCTTACAAAGATCTACGAAGTGATCAAACGTATAGATGTTTTCTTGAGCTTTCATTTTCTTGCCGATTGAGCCATGGATTGAATCTGCTCTCATGAACGTGTGCCCTTTCTCCAGATATTTTATCACAATCTCGGGTGGGCCCCATTCTGCGTTTGCACATTGGGCAAGAGCCGTGTACAGCGTCCAGTTTTTATTTTGACCTCCACAGTTATCTGCCCAAAAGAGTATGCAAGGGGAAGAATCAAGAACAATACATTTAATGAAGGTGCTTGCAACGTCCTGGGCCAATCTTCCAAATATCCCCTCGTGCCATAATATCACATAATCAGGTTGACCGTCGGCCCCCATTCGCGCAAATGTCTCATTAAAGACAATAAGGTGACTGACAAAGAAGCTCCGATTAGTCCCTTGAGATACTAGGTTTTTCTGTTGTATCTACGCGTTTATGTTGTAGTTGCTAGGTCCTGCCATGCGCGTAACAGCTTACTTACGGAACAAATTACAATATCGCATACACTAATGTAAAGCATATCACCTAATAACTCCAAAATTATTATCAGCTCAGTTTTGACCAAAATCGAGTTATTGGGTTTTGCCTTTGGACGGGAGAGTGGGAGCGATTCAGATGTATAGACACATTTACTAGGATAATTCAGGAAAATCCCTTATATCTTTATTGTTTTACTAGTGTTTTAGTGAGATTATATGGTCGTACCTGTACAACCTGAAGGTCGGCCCCGCACCTTTTTTCAGCACCAGTCGACGGGTGGTGGCGATGCCCATCTCTGCCCTTCGCAAGGGAACCTCTTCGAAACACGATCTTTCGAAATGATCGCTGCATAACACACTGTACTTTGGGTGTGTGGTCCAATTCAACCGTGTTCGCTTGACCGCTCTGTTCCATAGTAAAACTTCACCGTCATCTTTTGGGAATGTAAACAATGAAACACCGGCTGTGTTTGTGTTGCTAAAGGCGGCCGCAATACACCGCTTCCCACCTACAGCTTTCTTCTTTGACGTCTCCATTATTTATTCCACTAATTGCAAAAGATTCAGCAACACAAAAATCCATAATACTGTGGAATTATGCGATGAAAACAGATGACTTATAGCTGCCAATGGTGCTGGAACAAAATATCCTCTACAATGCGTGACGTCACACGCACATGTCATTATACGTGACATTTTAGTATGATACTTCCGCGCAAAATTTGAAATTTCAATTTAGTAAACTAAACCGGCCGTATTGGCATGTGTTGCGATGTTAATATTTCATCATTGATATATAAACTATCAGACTGCGTGGTCGGTAGTAGTGGGTTTCAGTGGGCCTTTAACTGAAAATGTTAAGTGTAAGTGCGGAATTGCGCCAAAACTAAAAGATAACCAGAGCAAGTGATGAGTTCTCCTCGGGTGTTTAGGAGAGATAAGAAGTAGCGGCTGATTTACCGTACTTGTTGGGCTCCCTGTTGTAATCCAGGATGGGCACCGCGGGGTTGGGGTCCTGCGGCTGGAACACCGGGTCCTCCTCCAGCTGGTCGCCGGTGAGTTGTGTCCGTGGATCCAAAACCGAGTCTGGGTGAGCCCTTTCGTCGGCGACCCTTCGTCCCCCGTCAACCGGGACTACCACAAACCTGTCACCCATGTGTGTCCCCTGTTCTGCCGCCTTGTTTTGTACCCGAAATGAGGGCAAGGAAGCCCGTCTCACTAACGAGTGTGTTCGTCGGTGGTAACAGGCGAACACACCGGACAACTTAATATTACCCTCTGGGTCATCCCACCATTGATTACAGCACGCATGTGCCCGCCCCCCAGCAACGCTCATTGGACAAGAGAACCGAGAAGCCCTTTCAATCAAACTTTATCATCCGCCCCGATGAAGTTTACATAGAACTCTAAATTAGTAATCTGCCTCCTTACTAAAATCAATTTAAAACAATTATTTATTTCATTAATTTCTATTAGTACAAAATGTGCATCAATTAAATTCAAGTCGGATTAAAGATGTGTGAAAATCGTTTCACAAAAAAAGTTAAAAAAATTAAATTAAAATCCCTCATCAATGTTAAGTAAATGCAGGGAAAGTATTTCCAGCTATTTTTTTCTTGTACTACTTCAAGATCTTTGCATTATTTTGCGTGTTTGCGTGTCAACAGGCTTATTTGTGACAAAACTGTTAATGAATTAATTTTGAGCACAATAAGGTCAATAGTGCATAATAACGAGACAAAAGTTAAATAAATCGATAAATGTATTAAATACAAATAATTAATATATAAACCTAATGAAAGTATTATCTGATCTATTAAGTACAATTTTTAAAGTCAATAGTAAAAAAAAACTAAACAAAAAAAATATATATATTAATAATAATTATATATATATATTTAGAAAATGTAACCGATGATTTAATCAAAAGTTGCCAAAAGTCTTGTTTAACTATGTTATAATATTTTCAGTATAGAGTAAAGGTGTTCAGGCCAGATCACCGGTGACTTGTATTTTTTTCGGAATATTGTGGAAGGAAGAGAGCGCTCATAGAAATCTTATCAGTTGAAAGCAGCAGCATAAAATAAAATCGACAGCTGGCAGAAGTGTTGCATGACCAGTAGTGGGCGTGGAAATGTTGGTTTGATGAATATCCAGTTGTTCATAATTATGTCATTGCAGTCATCTCTCCATTAATGGATTGCGTTCCTAAATTCTGAACACACATGTCGTTTGCATAATTAGAGAAATATGCATGTATATATATATATATATATATATATATGTATATATATATGTATATATATATATATATACATATATATATATATATATATATATATACACAGTATATACATATATATATACATATATATACATACATATATATATACATATACATATATATATATACATACATATAGTTGTACAATATATTAAAACATGTAATAAATAAGATTATGTTAATATACAGTAAGTATACTATTATAAAATAATAAAAGAAGTTAAACATAAGAACAAATGTATTAATATAATAATATTTTCAAATTAATTTGATCGTATGCAATGTAACACATATGTTCTGAATAATAATAAAACATAACAACTAATAAATAATTAAAAAACATAATTAGTTACTGAAATTAGTTAGAAAAACATTTAGTTATTCAAAATGCAAATACAGTTAATTACATATGAACATTTATAGTAAATACAATTAATTGAAACAATACATTGAATTGAAACAAAAGAAACATTTCTATCATATTATTTGTATACGGGATAATGTTCATCACTCATAAATACATAATACTAAAGTCTGGACGCGTAGTCTACAATAAAGAATTACAAATATAGATAAATACATATACTGTACGATACATTAAATAATTAATTTTGTAAGAAATTACAATAATACATAAATAAATAACATGAACTGTAATACAGTATATAAATAAAAATATATTTCCATATATTCATTGAATTGTTTATGCATATGATATATATATACATACACTCATATAAGTATTTAATTATATGATATATTGAATTAATAAATACATGAATATATATATATATATATATATATATATATATATATATATATATATATATATATTTATATGTAAACACATTGTAACTGTATATTATTACAACATACAGTACAATAAACATCACGTTGTGGCATAGTGTATTAAAGTTGTGGTGATGTCTTATCATGTGTATCATCTGGTTTTATTTTACTTATCTCAGAATGAAATGATGATAAATATTGATATGACATGCTTGAATTGAACACATGCAAACACTTTGCAGCCTCAAGCTTGTTTCTTGCTTGTAAATAAACATTTGAAAAACGTGATACCCAACGGCCTTCCAACAATGCAAGCAAATGTATAAAAATATTAATAGAGTATTCATTCATTCATAATTCATTTTGGAAATCATAAAGTATATGGTAACTGATGGGCACACAATGGCAGTGTGATTAATATTTGTACCACTCTGCTTTGAGGTTCTAAGTTAGAATTTCTGCTTGTGTGGATTATGTTTATGTGCTTCATAAACAATCTTTTAGCTTTGTTACGAACTATAATTTTCCCAAACAAAAACTTAATCATCAAATCTCTTATCAGTAGCAAGTACACGTATTCTATAGCAGTGGTTCTCAAACTTTTTTCAGTGATGTACCCCCTGTGAACATTTTTTTTCAATTCAAGTACCCCCTAATCAGAGCAAAGCATTTTTGGTTGAAAAAAAGAGATAAAGAAGTTAAATACCGGGAATACCGCCTGGAAAAGGGTGGAGTGCCATCTCCGGGTTGTGGAGGAGACCCTGCCCCAAGTGTAGGAGTTCAAGTACCTAAGAGTCTTGTTCACGAGTGGGGGAAGAGTGGATCATGAGATCGACAGGCGGATCGGTGCGGCGTCTTCAGTAATGTGGACGTTGTGTCGATCCGTTGTGGTGAAGAAGGAGCTGAGCCGGAAGGCAAAGCTTTCAATTTACCGGTCGATCTACGTTCCCATCCTCACCTATGGTCATGAGTTTTGGGTCATGACCGAAAAGATAAGATCACGGGTACAAGCGGCCTAAATGAGTTTCCTCCACCGGGTAGCGGGGCTCTCCCTTAGAGATAGGGTGAGAAGCTCTGCCATCCGGGAGGAACTCAAAGTAAAGCCGCTGCTCCTCCATGTTGAGAGGAGCCAGATGAGGCAGATGAGGTGGTTCGGGCATCTGGTCAGGATGCCACCCGAACGCCTCCCTTGTGAGGTGTTTGGGTACGTCCAACCAGTAGGATGCCACGGGGAAAACCCAGGACACATTGGGAAGACTATGTCTCCCGGCTGGCCTGGGAACGCCTCAAAATCCCCCGGGAAGAGCTAGACAAAGTGGCTTGGGAGAGGGAAGTATGGGCTTCCCTGCTTAGGCTGCTGCCCCCGCGACCCGACCTCGGATAAACGGAAGATGAGGGATGGATGGAAGAAGTAAAATACAACACTATGTCATCAGTTTCTGATTTATTATGTTGTATAACAGTGGAAAAATATTGCTCATTTGTAGTGGTCTTTTTTTAACTATTTGGAAAAAAATATATAAAAATAACCAAAAATGAATAAAAAGTGATTCAATTATAAATAAAGATTTCTACACATAGAAGTAATCATCAACTTAAAAAACCCTCTTTCGGGATTCCAAAAGAGATCCATCTGGATTTATGAACTTAATTCTGAACATTTCTTCACAAAAAAAGAAATCTTTAACATCAATATTTATGGAACATGTCTATAAAAAAAATCTAGCTGTCATCACTGAATATTGCATTGTTGCAATTCTTTTCACAGTTTATGAACTTACATCGATATATGTTAAAGTAACATTCAATAAATATATTTATAAAGGATTTTTGAATTGTTGCTGTTTTTCAATAAATATATTTATAAAGGATTTTTGAATTATTGCTATTTTTAGAAAAAAAAAAAAACTAACGTACCCCTTGGCATACCTTCAAGTACCCCAGGGGTACGCGTACCCCATTTGAGAACCACTGTTGTATAGTATTGGTGTCCCAACTGTGTCATCAAACAGCAAAATAAACTCAAAATAGCACATTTCAAGAAAAAAAACAGTGTGTGAATGTTGAAAAAACCAAACGTGAACTAAAATGATAACAGTAAACGCGCTTGCCAGATGGCATCAAGTAAAGCTGAACTTATGCACAGAGGAATGCGCCTCTTAATTGAGCAGAATAAGGAGCGCAATCCATTTAGCGTGCCTGTCCTCATGAATATGCAGAATACATGCTGATTATCAGAATGCTTTCAATTCTGGGAGGAGAAAAGGCAAATATAACCATTTAGTACACGCAGTGTGATTTCCCTCCATTCATCCATCTTTTTCCACTTATCCAAGGTTGGGTTGCGGGGGCAGCAGCCTAAGTAGGGAAGCCCAGACTTTTTCACCCCAGCCATTGCGTCCAGGTCTTCCTGGGGGATCCCAAGGCGTTCCCAGGACAACCAGGAGACATAGTCACCATGGTCTCCTACCGGTCGGAGGCTGCAAATACCCCCCTCGGGTGGCATCCTGCCCAGATGCTCGAACCACCTCATGTGGCTCTTCTCGATGGGGAAGGGCAGCGGATTTACTTTGAGCTCCTCTCGGATGGCAGAGCTTCTCACCCTTATCTCTATGGGAGAGCTTCGCCACCCGGCGGAGGAAGCTCATTTCGGCTGCTTGTACCCGTGATCTTATAATAGAATAGAATAGAATAGAATAGAATGGACTTTATTGTTATTATATTTGCATATAACGAGATTAAAGACTCCAATTTAAGGTGCGGTAGTGGGAACATATATGGGGTGAAATAAATAACACAAGAGGTAATAAAGGAAAAAACTAACAATTGAAATGAACAGACTACTATCCAATAAAAATAATAAGCAATCATGTACAATATACAAAACACTATAGAAATACAAAATACTGTACAATATACAGAACAAGACAAGAGTACCGAAGTAATAAATAACAATCAGTGTCGGACATATTGCACTCGAAAGGTAATATTGCACAGTAGGGTATTTGGGCATGATATTGTATAGGAGTGAATTATTATTATTATAAGTTAGAGTTAAACATGGTGACAGCTTTGGGAAAGAAGCTGTCTCTGAGCCTGTTTTTTCTGGCTCTGATGCACCTGTAGCGCCTGCCTGATGGTAGCAAGTCGAATAGGTGGAAGCCAGGGTGTGTGCTGCCTTTGGTAATGTTTTTTGCTCTGTTGAGGCAACGGGAGTTGTGTAAATCCTTCAGGGAGGGCAGGAGACAGCCGATGATTTTTTGTGCAGACTTTATGACCCTCTGAATCACCTGTTTGTCTGCTTCAGTGCAGCTGGCGTACCACACTGTTATGCAGTACGTCAGCAAGCTCTCGACAGCCGAGCGGTAGAAGGTCACCATCAGTGGAGTGAACTGGAGTCTCCGCTGGGCCTTCCGGATGACCGCAGTTGTATTTCGGGTCCAGGACAGGTCAGCAGATATATCTTGTCCTTTCGGTCATAACCCAAAGGTCACGACCATAGGTGAGGATGGGAACTTAGAGTGACCGCTAAATTGAGAGCTGTGCCTTCCGGCTCAGCTACTTCTTCACCACAACGGATCGATACAGTGTCCGCATTACCGAAACTGTTCCGCGGCCGCTGTTTTGCATCTATACTTAGTATGCCTAGAAAGGGCGTGCTAACTAGCAGGTGTGTCAAAGGAGACGATTGCCTTGCAGCTCCATCCTACATATGCTTGTCAACATATATCGACTGCCTAAAATAAAAATATTAGACTTATTGTCAAATCAGCAATATCATTTTATAGCTGCTGGATGACTGAAAGGAGGGCGTAATTGATGCTTTTTTAGTTTGTCCGTTGGCTTTTTTTTTTTTTTTAATGACCTCCGTTATTTTCTTACAGGGTAGGAACAAGCAGTAAAAATGGATGGATGGGTATTATTAACATATCTCCTGTATAAAAAGAAAATTGCAATATGCAGTTTTGTGCGTTTGGCACTTCACAGTTTTCTTCTTTTCTTTTTTTCTTTCATGAAAATGCATACATACAAGCCACGTACAGTTGACACTTTCATTGTTTTTTGTGTCCTAAACATTTCCATGATCAGACAAGAGCAGATAGAAGAATAATATTTTCATATCTATCGGCCCTCTTTTTAACAAAAATTATTTTAGATGACTTTATCATATTCAAGTTACTGCCAGCCTCTCCAAAGGCGCACGTTGAGCGCACTAATAAAGTGGGTTCCATTATAAATATACTTGCAGAACTGCTCCTCAAATGCCCAGAATAAGTGGTGCACATATTATGTTAGTCTGCTGCATATTTAAAAACATAGCAAAACGCCACAGGTAGGAGTGTGATAACATAAATGTGCAGTAAATGAGTATCTCCATGGTAAGTAGTACACGCAAACACCTTATTCATACATGGCGGTCTGCACCACGTTTGTACTATTAATTGTACACGCAGCCCACTAATAGTACACACAATTATATATTTTGTTCACGTTGTTTAGCACTTGGTATTTGGGTCTTAGAACAGGCCCTCTGTGTTTCATTTCAAGGAGGTCAAAGGTTACTTTGAAGCTCCTTGATCGACTGTACTTGCATTTTGAAAGTAATGAACGGATGCACACTTTGAGGAAATACGAAGAATGTTTTTCAGCTCTTCACATTGTATGAATATTATTACACGCACTACATTTACATTCACTAAAATAGACTAATTGCTTCCAAAACCCTAAGGGGCAGCTCTCGTCGTTTGCATTAGTGTCGCAGTGACAAGGAAACACATGCTACATGCTAGTAACCGTTTCAGGTAAATGATCATATATGAACCCCATTTCCGTATGAGTTGGGAAATTGTGTTAGATGTAAATATAAACGGAATACAATAATTTTAGTCATCATTGTCACCGACGTCCCACTGGGTGTGAGTTTTCCTTGCCCTTATGTGGGCCTACCGAGGATGTCGTAGTGGTTTGTGTTGTGGTTTGTGCAGCCCTTTGAGACAAAAGTGATTTAGGGCTATATAAGTAAAAATGTATTGATTGATTGATTTGCAAATCCTTTTCGGCCCATTTTCAATTGAATGCACTACAAAGACAAGATAATTGATATTCAAACTCCTAAACTTTTTTTTTTTTTTAAATAATAATTAACTTAGAATTTCATGGCTGCAACACGTGCCAAAGTAGTTGGAAAAGGGCATGTTCGCCACTGTGTTACATCAACTTTTCTTTTAACAACACTAAATAAAAGTTTGGGAACCGAAGAAGATAATTGTTGAAGCTTTGTAAGTGGAATTCTTTCCCATTCTTGTTTTATGTAGAGTTTCAGTCGTTCAACAGTCCGGGGTCTCCGCTGTCGTCTTTTACGCTTCATAATGTGCCACACATGTTCGATGGGAGAAAGGTCTGGACTGCAGGCAGGCCAGGAAAGTACCTGCACTCTTTTTTTACGAAGCCACACTGTTGTAACACTTGTCTTGCTGAAATAAGCAGGGGCGTCCATGATAACGTTGCTTGGATGACAAGATATGTTGCTCCAAAACCTGTATGGATCTTTCAGCATTAATGGTGCCTTCACAGATGTGTAAGTTACCCATGCCTTGGGCACTAACACACGCCCATACCATCACAGATGCTGGCTTTTGAACTTTGCGCCTATAAAAACCCAATTGGTTATTTTCCTCTTTGTTTTGGAGGACACCACGTCCTCTGTTTCCAAATATAATTTGAAATGTGGACTCGTCAGACCACAGAACACCTTTCCACTTTGCATCAGTCCATCTTAGATGAGCTCGGGCCCAGCCAAGCCGGCGGAATTTCAGGATATTGTTGATAAATGGGTTTGGCTTTGCATAGTAGAGTTTTAACTTGCACTTAAAGATATAGCGACCAACTGTAATTACTGACAGTGGTTTTATGAAGTGTTCCTGAGCCCATGTGGTGATATCCTTTACACACTGATATCATTTTTTTTAATGCAGTACCGCCTGAGGGATCAAAAGTCCGTAATATCATCGCTTACATGCAGTGATTTCTCCAGATTCTCTGAACTTTTTGATGAATTTACGGACTGTAGATGGTAAAATCCCTAAATTCCTTGCAATAGCTCGTTGAGAAATATTGTTCTAAAACTGTTCGACAATTTGCTTACAAGGTGGTGACCCTCACCCCATACTTGTTTGTGAATTACTTAGCATTTCATGGAAGCTGCTTTTGTACCCAATCATTGCACCCACCTGTACCCAATTAGCCTGCACACCTGTGGGATGTTCCATATAAGTGTTTGATGAGCATTCCTCAACTTTATCAGTATTTATTGCCACCTTTCCCAACTTCTTCGTCAAGTGTTGCTGGCATCAAATTCTAAAGTTAATGATTATTTGCAAAAAAAAAATGTTTGTCAGTGTGAACATCAAATATATTGTCTTTGTAGCATATTCAACTGAATATGGGTTGAAAATGATTTGCAAATCATTTTATTCCGTTTATATTTTACATCTAACACAATTTCCCAACTCATATGGAAACGGGGTTTGTAGAACACAATGTTGTCTTCATGTTTACAATCATTCTTCCAGTACTTCAGTGTGATAAAAGTATGTTAAAATGACAAAGAAATATACAGCAGTGGTTCTCAACCTTTTTTCGGTGATGTACCCCCCCTGTGAACATTTTTTTTAATTCAAGTACCCCCTAAACAGAGCAAAGCATTTTTGGTTGAAAAAAAGAGATAAGAAAGTAACATACAGCACTATGTCATCAGTCTCTGATTTATTAAATTGTATAACAGTGCAAAATATTGCTCATTTGTAGTGGTCTTTCTTGAACTATTGGGAAAAAAAGATATAAAAATAACTAAAAACTTCTTGAAAAATAAACAAGTGATTAAATTATGAATAAAGATTTATCCACATAGAAGTAATCATCAACTTAAAGTGCCCTCTTTGGGGATTGTAATAGAGATCCATCTGGATTCATGAACTTAATTCTAAACATTTCTCCACAAAAAAAGAAATCTTTAACATCAATATTTATGGAACATGTCCACAAAAAATCTAGCTGTCAACACTGAATATTGCGTTGTTGCATTTCTTTTCACAGTTAATACATTCATATTTTGTTGAAGTATTATTCAATAAATATATTTATGAAGGATTTTTGAATTGTTGCTATTTTTAGAATATTTTCAAAATATCTCATGTACCCCTTGGCATACCTTCAAGTACCCCCATTTGAGAACCACTGATGTACAGTATTACCACAGGTACATATTATTATTACTAAGTAAAACTGCAAAGTATTAAAAAGATGTCAAGCATGAAAGTTTGTCCACAGGAAAAACAATGGAGGACTAAACTGAGTCGACTTGTTTTTGTTCTCCTGCAGATGATGTTTGTAACGTCTCTTGGGCAGCAGAGTTCCCCCGGGACACAGACATTAAATACACGAGTGCACTTTCATGCCATGTGGGAAATACGCTAATATCAAGTATGATCACATCTGGTATAGAAATGAAGACCTGACATTTAACACAAAAATAAAAATTTGTACATTGAAAAATGAAATAAAGAAATACCAAACAAACAGTAGTTATATAAATATAAAAAAATATGTTACGTAGTTTGTTTTACATTACAAACACCCTACATTCTATGAGGATGCCAGTTAGTACTGAGCTGTTATATCAAAAATGTCAATGAGATAATAATAATAATAATAATAATAATAATAATAATACAAACCCTGTTTCCATATGAGTTGGGAAATTGTGTTAGATGTAAATATAAACTGAATACAATGATTGGCAAACCCTTTTCAACCCATATTCAATTAAATGCACTACAAAGACAAGATATTTGATGTTCAAACTCATATACTGTTTTTTATTTTTGCAAATAATAATTAACTTAGAATTTCATGGCTGCAACACGTGCCAAAGTAGTTGGGAAAGGGCATGTTCACCACTGTGTTGCATCACCTTTTCTTTTAACAACACTCAATAAACGTTTGGGAACTGAGGAAACTAATTGTTGAAGCTTTGAAAGTGGAATTCTTTCCCATTTTTGTTTTATGTAGAGCTTCAGTCGTTCAACAGTCCGGGGTCTCCGCTGTCGTATTTTACGCTTCATAATGCGCCAAATATTTTTGATGGCAGACAGGTCTGGACTGCAGGCGGGCCAGGAAAGTACCCGCACTGTTTTTTTTTACAAAGCCACGCTGTTGTAGCACGTGCTGAATGTGGCTTAGCATTGTCTTGTTGAAATAAGCAGGGGCATCCATGAAAAAGACGGCACTTAGATGGGAGCATATGTTACCCATGCCATGGGCACTAGTGCACCCCGATACCGTCACAGATGATGTTTGTTTAACTTTGCGTCAATAACAGTCTGGATGGTTCGCCTCCCCTTTGGTCCAGATGACACAATGTCGAATATTTCCAAAAACAATTTGAAATGTGAACTTGTCAGACCACAGAACACTTTTCCACTTTGCATCAGTCCATCTTAGATGATCTCGTGCTCAGAGAAGCCCGCGACATTCTGGATGTTGTTGATAAATGGCTTTCGCTTTGCATAGTAGAGCTTGAACCTGCACTCACAGATGTAGCGGCGAACTGTATTTAGTGACAGTGATTTTCTGAAGTTTTCCTGAGCCCATGTGGTGATATCCTTTAGAGATTGATGTCGGTTTTTAATACAGTGCCATCTGAGGGATCGAAGGTCACGGTCATTCAGTGTTGGTTTCCGGCCATGCCGCTTACGTGGAGTGATTTCTCCAGATTCTCTGAACCTTTTGATGATATTATGGACTGTAGATGTTGAAATCTGTAAATTTCTTGCAATTGCACTTTGAAAAACGTTGTTCTTAAACTGTTTGACTATTTGCTCACACAGTTCTCCCGTCCAAAGGCAAAACCTAATAACTCACTTCAATCAATCAATATTTATTTATATAGCCCCAAATCACAAATGTCTCAAAGGACTGCACAAATCATTACGACTACAACATCCTCGGAAGAACCCACCAAAGGGCAAGGAAAACTCACACCCAGTGGGCAGGGAGAATTCACATCCAGTGGGACGCCAGTGACAATGCTGACTATGAGAAACCTTGGAGAGGACCTCAGATGTGGTAAACCCCCCCCCCTCTAGGGGACCGAAAGCAATGGATGTCGAGCGGGTCTAACATGATACTGTGAAAGTTCAATCCATAGTGGCTCCAAGACAGCAGCGAGAATCCCGTCCACAGGAAACCATCTCAAGCGGATCAGCAGCGTAGAGATGTCCCCAACCGATACAGGCGAGCGGTCCATCCTGGGTCTCGACTCTGGACAGCCAGTACTTCATCCATGGTCATCGGACCGGACCCCCTCCACAAGGGAGGGGGGGACATAGGAAAAAGAAAAGAAGCGGCAGATCAACTGGTCTAAAAAGGAGGTCTATTTAAAGGCTAGAGTATACAGATGAGTTTTAAGGTGAGACTTAAATGCTTCTAGCTGATTTTGAGAAAACAAAGGAAAACTAATCTATCTTGATGCTGTCTTACAAAGATTTACAAAGTCATCAAACGTATAGATGTTTTCTTGAGCTTTCATTTTCTTGCCGATTGAGCCATGGATTGAATCTGCTTTCATGAACGTGTGCCCTTTCTCCAGATATTTTATCACAATCTCGGGTGGGCCCCATTCTGCGTTTGCACATTGGGCAAGAGCCGTGTACAGCGTCCAGTTTTTATTTTGACCTCCACAGTTATCTGCCCAAAAGAGTATGCAAAGGGAAGAATCAAGAACAATACATTTAATGAAGGTGCTTGCAACGTCCTGGGCCAATCTTCCAAATATCCTCTCGTGCCATAATATCACATAATCAGGTTGACCGTCGGCCCCCATTCGTGCAAATGTCTCATTAAAGACAATAAGGCGACTGACAAAGAAGCTCTGATTGGTCCCTTGAGATACTAGGTTTTTCTGTTGTATCTACGCGGTTATGTGGTAGTTGCTAGGTCCTGCCATGCGCGTAACAGCTTACTTACGGAACAAATTACAATATCGCATACACTAATGTAAAGCATATCACCTAGGAACTCCAAAATTATTATCAGCTCAGTTTTGACCAAAATTGAGTTACTGGGTTTTGCCTTTTGACGGGAGAGTTGTGGACAAAGGGGTGTACCTCGCGCCATCCTTTCTTGTGAAAGACTGAGCATTTTTTGGGAAGCTGTTTTTATACCCAATCATGGCACCCACCTGTTCCCAATTAGTTTGCACACCTGTGGGATGTTCCAAATAAGTGTTTGATGAGCATTCCTCAACTTTATCAGTATTTATTGCCACCTTTCCCAACTTCTTTGTCACGTGTTGCTGGCATTAAAAATTCTAAAGTTAATGATTATTTGCAAAAAAAAAAGTTTATCAGTTTGAACATCAAATATGTTGTCTTTGTAGCATATTCAACTGAATATAGGTTGAAAAGGATTTGCAAATCATTGTTTTCCGTTTATATTTACATCTAACACAATTTCCGAACTCATATGGAAACGGGGTTTGTATGTGCTGGAAGATTCATTTATGATTGTTGCCTTTGGTAAAAATTTAACTGTTTTAGGTTTTGCTCGCATTTGATTTTATTTATCTATACACGCCGAGTTGGGGTTTACGAAACAATCGTAGCAAACGTGTGCTTAAGAAGTGTAAATGATATCAAGATAATACTTAAATGTTTGTAGTTGTTTATTGAGTATGTCATAGTCAGCTCATGTAGTACATAATGTACATACATAACTCCAGTGAACAGTATTGTGCTCAATGGCAATATTATTATGTCACAAAAAATAAAAGAACATTTAATTCATAAAATAAAATAAAATACAACTAAATAAAACATATCTCGACAGGGTATTGGGAAGAAATGTAAACTTTTTGAATCCCCCCCTTTTTTACATAATTACTTTAACTAATATCCAATTTCCTCTGAACCACATTTTATCACATACGTCTGGATCTACATAACTCAATGTGTCCAGAACAATGTGCTTACACTTCTCAATGTATAATCATAGGTAAGTCATATAAGTCATTCATACTCATATTCAAAAAAAGCCAAGACCTCATTGAGTGACGGTAGGTTGTGAGTTCAAACCCCGGCCGAGTCATACCAAAGACTATAAAAATGGGAGCCATTACCTCCCTGCTTGGCACTCAGCATCTAGGGTTGAATCACCAAAAATGATTCCCGGGCGTGGCCACCGCTGGTGCCCACTGCTCCCCTCACCTCCGAGAGGATGATCAAGGGTGATGGGTCAAATGCAGAGAATAATTTCACCACACCTAGTGTGTGTGTGACAATCATTTGGTACTTAAAGGCCTACTGAAATGAGATTTTCTTATTCAAACGGGGATAGTACATCCATTTTATGTGTCATACTTGATCATTTCGCCATGTTGCCATATTTTTGCTGAAAGTATTTAGTAGAGAACATTGACGATAAAGTTCGCAACTTTTGGTCGCTAATAAAAAAGCCTTGCCTGTACCGGAAGTAGCAGACGATGTGCGTGTGACGTCACGGGTTGTAGGGCTCCTCACATCCTCGCATTGTTTATAATCATAGCCACCAGAAAGCGACGATTTCCCCATTAATTTGAGCGAGGATGAAATATTCGTGGATGAGGAAAGTTAGAGTGACGCACAAGAAAGAAAGAAAAAGACGACAGGAGTGGGATCGATTCAGATGTTATTAGACAAATTTACTAGGATAGTTCTGGAAAATCCATCCATCCATCCATCCATTCATCTTCATCCGCTTATCCGAGGTCGGGTCGCGGGGGCAGCAGCCCAAGCAGGGAAGCCCAGACTTCCCTCTCCCCGGCCACTTCATCTAGCTCTTCCCGGGGGATCCCGAGGCGTTCCCAGGCCAGCCGGGAGACATAGTCTTCCCAACGTGTCCTGGGTCTTCCCCGTGGCCTCCTACCGGTTGGACGTGCCCTAAACACCTCCCTCGGGAGGCGTTCGGGTGGCATCCTGACCAGATGCCCGAACCAACTCATCTGGCTCCTCTTGATGTGGAGGAGCAGGGACTTTACTTTGAGTTCCTCCCGGTTGACAGAGCTTCTCACCCTATCTCTAAGGGAGAGCCCCGCCACACGGCGGAGGAAACTCATTTCGGCCACTTGTACCCGTGATCTTATCCTTTCGGTCATGACCCAAAGCTCATGACCATAGGTGAGGATGGGAACGTAGATCGACCGGTAAATTGAGAGCTTTGCCTTCCGGCTCAGCTCCTTCTTCACCACAACGGATCGGTATAACGTCCGCATTACTGAAGATGCCGCACCGATCCGCCTGTGGATCTCACGATCCACTCTTCCCCCACTCGTGAACAAGACTCCTAGGTACTTGAAATCCTCCACTTGGGGCAGGGTCTCCTCCCCAACCCGGAGATGGCACTCCACCCTTTTCCGGGAGAGAACCATGGACTCGGATTTGGAGGTGCTGATTCTCATTCCGGCTGCTTCACACTCGGCTGCAAACCGATCCAGTGAGAGCTGAAGATCCCGGCCAGATGAAGCCAACAGGACCACATCGTCTGCAAAAAGCAGAGACCTAATCCTGCGGCCACCAAACCGGAACCCCTCAATGCCTTGACTGCGCCTAGAAATTCCGTCGATAAAAGTTATGAACACAATCGGTGACAAAGGGCAGCCTTGGCGGAGTCCAACCCTCACTGGAAACGTGTCCGACTTACTGCCAGCAATGCGGACCAAGCTCTGGCACTGATCGTACAGGGATCGGACTGCAACAATAAGACAGTCCGATACCCCGTACTCTCGGAGCACTCTCCACAGGACTTCCCGAGGGACACGGTCGAATGCCTTCTCCAAGTCCACAAAGCACATGTAGACTGGTTGGGCAAACTCCCATGCACCCTCAAGAACCCTGCCGAGAGTATAGAGCTGGTCCACAGTTCCACGACCAGGACGAAAACCACACTGTTCCTCCTGAATCCGAGGTTCGACTATCCGGCGTAGCCTCCTCTCCAGTACACCTGAATAAACCTTACCGGGAAGGCTGAGGAGTGTGATCCCACAATAGTTGGAACACACCATCCGGTCCCCCTTCTTAAAGAGAGGGACCACCACCCCGGTCTGCCAATCCAGAGGTACCGCCCCCGATGTCCACGCGATGCTGCAGAGAAAATCCCTTATCTGCTTATTGTGTTTCTAGTGTTTTAGTGAGATTATATAGTCATACCTGAAAGTCGGAGGGGTCTGGTGACCGCCAGTGTCTCTGATGGAAGCCATGGAGGAGCCAAGAAAGTCGCAGCTGCCTCTTTGACAGCTGCAGGAGGACGCAAGCTCTGCTCATGTCTCCGGTAAGAGCCGACTTTTTACCACAATTTTCTCACCGAAACCTGCCGGTGGACATGTGGTAGAGAAACATGTTCGCTTGACCGCCCTGTTCCATATTAAAGGGGAACATTATCACCAGACCTATGTAAGCGTTAATATATACCTTGATGGTGCAGAAAAAACACCATATATTTTTTTAACCGATTTCCGAACTCTAAATGGGTGAATTTTGGCGAATTAAACGCCTTTCTGTTCATCGCTCTTTTTGCGATGACGTCAGAACGTGACATCTCCAATACAGCCGCCATTTTCATTTTCAACACATTACAAACACCGGGTCTCAGCTCTGTTATTTTTAGTTTTTTCGACTATTTTTTGGAACTTTGGAGACATCATGCCTCGTTGGTGTGTTGTCGGAGGGTGTAACAACACTAACAGGGAGGGATTCAAGTTGCACCACTGGCCCGAAGATGCGAAAGTGTCTGCCGCCAGACCCCCATTGAATGTGCTGGAGTGTCTCCACATTTTACCAGCGATGCTAAGGCAGACATGGCACAGAGATGTATGGATAACCTGCAAATGCATTTGCAACGATAGTCAACGAAATCACAAAGGTGAGTTTTGTTGATGTTGACTGCCCGCTAATCGATGCTAACATGCTACGCTAATCGATGCTAACATATTGGCGGGGGTGCATAATTCGGCACAACACCGGCGGTGCTAAAGCAGACATGGTACAGAGATGTATGGATAACCTGTAGATGCATTTGCAACTATATTACGTTTCCTTCCACCCACATTTAATGCGAAAAAAACACTTACCAATCGACGGATTTAAGTTGCTCCAGTGTCAAAAGATGCGTAAGTCCTGATCGTTTGGTCCGCACATTTTACCGGCGATGCTAACGCAGCTATTCGGCCATGCTATGGCTATGAATAGCATCAATAGCTATTCGCTCAATAGCTTCAGTTTCTTCTTCAATACTTTCATACTCCAACCATATGTTTCAACACATGCGTAATCTGTTGAATCGCTTAAGTCGCTGAAATCCGAGTTTGAATCCGAGCTAATGTCACTATATCTTGCTGTGGTATCTGCCATTGTTTACATTGGCAGCACTGTGTGACGTCACAGGGAAATGGCCAGTGTCTTCGCAGAGAGCGAAAATAAGGCACTTTAAAGCTTTATTTGGGGATATTCCAAAACCGGTAAAATTTTGAAAAAAACTTAAAAAAATACAACAAGCCACTGGGAACTGGTTTTTATTGTTTTTAACCCTTTTGAAATTGTGATAATGTTCCCCTTTAAAGCTTCACAGCAAACCAAGAAACACCGGCTGTGTTTTGGTTGCTAATGGCAGCTGTAATCCACCGCTTTCCACCAACAGCATTCTTCTTTATAGTCTCCATTATTAATTGAACAAATTGCAAAAGATTCAGCAACACAGATGTCCATATTTTCACCCCACAGACTGAGACACAAAAAAGTTTCCTTGTGCTAAGTGCTAAAGCGTGTTTATATTTTGCCGTTCCTCTAAGGTCGTACCCCACATCCCTTTCCATGAATACACTTTGAGTATTTGCAGACAATTGATAACTTCTTGCTTCAAACATGATAAGCCCTGGCAAATATTCTACTAAATCAGGAAATTTTAACAGTTTTCACCTTAAAAACAAGCTATTTGTGTGCTCCTTTAACCCAAAATAATGGATAATTCTAAGTGCCGGTTTTTGTAAGATTGTTAAAGGGGAACATTATCACCAGATCTATGTAAGCGTCAATATATTCCTTGATGTTGCATAAAAAAAGACCAGGTTTTTTAACCGATTTCCGAACTCTAAAAGAGATTTAAACGCCTTTCAATTGTTCGCTGTCTGAGCGATGACCTTTCACCCGTGACGTTACAACGGGAAGCAATCCGCCATTTTCTCAAACACATTTACACACACAAGTCAAATCAGCTCTGTTATTTTCAGTTTTTTCGACTGTTTTCCTTACCTTGGCGACATCATGCCTCGTCGGTGTGTTGTCGGAGGGTGTAACAACACGATCAGGGACAGATTCAAATTGACTAACGTGGAGTGTGCATTGATTATCACGGCATGCTAATCGATGCTAACATGCTGTTTAGGCTAGCTGCACGTACATATTGCATCGTTATGCCTCATTTGTAGCTATATTTGAATCCAGCCTTTCCCTCCACCCACATTTAATGCCAAACAAACACATACCAATCGACGGATTCAAGTTGCACCAGTGTCAAAAGATGCGAAAGTCCCTCGTTTGTTCTGCACATTTTACGACAGAGATGTAGCTATATTTGCAACCAGCCTTTCCTTCCACCCACATTTAATGCCAAACAAACACATACCAATCGACGGATTCAAGTTGCACCAGTGTCAAAAGATGCGAAAGTCCCTCGTTTGTTCTGCACATTTTACGACAGAGATGTAGCTATATTTGCAACCAGCCTTTCCCTCCACCCATATTTAATGCCAAACAAACACATACCAATCGACGGATTCAAGTTGCACCAGTGTCAAAAGATGCGAAAGTCCCTCGTTTGTTCTGCACATTTTACGACAGAGATGTGTGGATATCCTGCGGCATTCAAAGCAGATGCATTTCCAACGATAAAGTCAACGAAATCACAAAGGTGAGTTTTGTTGATGTTATTGACTTATGTGCTAATCAGACATATTTGGTCACAGCATGACTGCCAGCTAATCGATGCTAACGTGCTATTTAGGCTAGCTGTATGTACATTTGTAGGTATATTTGCATCCAGCCTTTCCCTCCACCCACATTTAATGCCAGACAAACACTTACCAATCGACGGATTTAGGTTGCTCCAGTGGTCAAAAGATGCAATCGTTGGTTAGAAGGCGATCGCCGAATATCTTCAATAGCTATTCGATCAATAGCTTCAGTTGCTTCTTCAATTTAGTTTTGGCTATCTGCTTCCATACTCCAACCATCCGTTTCAATACATGCGTAATTTGTTGAATGGCTTAAGCCACTGAAATCCGAGTCTGAATCCGAGCTAATGTCGCTATATCTTGCTGTTTAATCCGCCATGTTTGTTTGTATTGGCATCATTATGTGACGTCACAGGAAAATGGACGGGTGGATTTACAGATAGCGAAAATCAGGCACTTTAAAGCCTTTTTTCGGGATATTCCATGATGGGTAACATTTTGAAAAAAAATTTGAAAAATAAAATAAGCCACTGGGAACTGATTTTTATTGGTTTTAACCCTTCTGAGATTGTGATAATGTTCCCCTTTAAGGGAGGTACAGTATGTTGCTTTTATAATTATTTCCCCAAACATCTGCACAGTAACTTAAGTAAGGATACATGAGTGAATAGTGTAGTTGCTGTAGGGATTTTCCATCTAGCTCTTGTTGTGCTTTTGCCAGCACTCCCATGCTTCTTGATCATTTAAAATGAATATATTTAATATGTGCTTTCCAATTTAATTTTTCATCAATTAATACACCGAATAATTCATTTTGCCCAACTCACTCAATGTTAATCCTTACAATTATCATTTTTATTTGTGCATTTAGCTTCTTATTTCCAAATACATTTATATGTGTTTTACTAAAATTGAGAGACAACTTGTTCCTTTTGAACCATGATTGCATTTTCATCATTTCTAAAGTGATGGTATCAATAAGTCTATTCAAGTTACTATCAGAAATAAATACATTCGTATCATCTGCAAATACAGTAAAAGTAAATATAAGAGGCAATACAAATGAGATTAAAATAAAATCTATATGCAAAAAAAACTGGGTTCATCTAAAACTACCTAAATTCCTCCAAATATTATATAGATAATATTATATAAAAATATCATATCATGTAGTATAATATAACAATATATCAGTATACCGAAAAGGGACAAGCGGTAGAAATTCAATTGATGGATGGATATTATATACTCACAATACGAAGGTCCTGAGTAGTCCTGAGTTCAATCCCGGGCTCGGGATCTTTCTGTGTGGAGTTTGCATGTTCTCCCCGTGAATGCGTGGGTTCCCTCCGGGTACTCCAGCTTCCTCCCACCTCCAAAGACATGCACCTGGGGATAGGTTGATTGGCAACACTAAATGGTCCCTAGTGTGTGAATGTGAGTGTGAATGTTGTCTGTCTATCTGTGTTGGCCCCATACTTGCCGACTTTGAGACCTCCGAATTCGGGAGATGGAGGGAGGCGTGGTTGAGGTGGGTAGGGTTTAGGGGGGCGGGGTTTGGTGGTAGCGGGGGTGAATTTTGCAGTGTCCCAGAAGAGTTAGGGCAACTGGGTATATATTTTGTTGTGTTTATGCTGTGTTACGGTGCGGATGTTCTCCCGAAATGTGTTTGTCATTCTTGTTTGGTGTGGGTTGACAGTGTGGCGCATATTTGTAACAGTGTTAAAGTTGTTTATACGACCACCCTCAGTGTGACCTGTAAGGATTGTTGACCAAGTATACATTGAATTCATTTACAGTATGTGTGTGTAGAAGCCGTACAGTTAAGACTGGGCCAGCACACTGTTTGAATGGAGTAGAAGCAGACGTGATGACAGGTTGTAGAGCAGTGTTTTTCAACCTTTTTTGAGCCAAGGCACATTTTTTGCGTTGGAAAAATGCGGAGGCCCACCACCAGCAGAAATCACAAAAAAAAAACGAAACTCAGTTGATAGTAAAAAGTTGTCGTCACAATTGACATTAAAGCAAAACCAGGCACGCATCACTATAGCTCTTGTCTCCAAGTACGTGTACTGTCACCAGCTGTCAAATCACGCACTAGCTTATTTTGTATTTTTTGCGGTTTTCCTGTGTGTACTGCTTTACTTCTTGTCTTGCGCTTCCTATTTCTTTGGCATTTTCCTGTAGCAGTTTCACGTCTTCCTTTGAGCGATATTTTTCGCATCTACTTTGTTTTAGCAATCAAGAATATTTCAGTTGTTCTTACCCGGTGATGAGGTGGCGACTTGTCCAGGGTGTACCCCGCCTTCCGCACGATTGTAGCTGAGATAGGCTATAGCGCCTCCCGTGACACCGAAGGGAATAACCGGTAGAAAATGGATGGATTATCCTTCTTTGTGGGGACATTGTTAAATGTCATGTACGGATGTACTTTGTGGATACCGTATTTGCTCCACAGTAAGTCTTTGCTGTCGTCCAGTAGTCTGGTTTTTGTCTACTTTGTAGTTCTGTTTTAGTTTTGTTCCGCATAGCCTTCCTTGACCTTCAATGCCTTTTTTAGGGGCACTCACCTTTTGTTTATTTTCTTGTTTGTGCATTAAATACTTTTTTTTACCTGCACCCTGCCTCCCACTGTTTCCAACATCTACAAAGCAATTTGCTACCAGCTGCCACCTACTGATATGGGAGGGTATTACACGGTTACTCTAGACAACACCGACACTCAACAACAACACATCATTTGCAGACTACAATTTCTGGTTTGCAAAAAACTTTTTTTACCCTTAATAGGTGAAATTAGATCATCTCCCACGGCACCCCAGATCGTATCTCACGGTGTGCCGCGGCACTGTGGTTGAAAAACACTCTTGTAGAGGACTCCAAAGGCAGTGCTTTTAAGCTTCATCCCAGACATTGTTGTCCGGGAAGAAATCGGGAGAATGGTTGCCCCAGGAGATTTTCGGGAGACGCACTGAAATTCGGGAGTCTCCCGGTAAAACTGGGAGATTTGGCAAGTGTGGTTGGCCCTGCCATGAGGTGGAGAAATGTCCTGGGTGTACACCGCCTTCCGCTCGAATGCAGCTGAGATAGGCTCCAGCACCCCCGGCCACCCCAAAAGGGACACGCGGTAGAAATGGATGGAAGGATGTATATATATAATATGTAAATACTACATATATGTTATATTTAATATTGCTACCATGGTACATTTTTAGTCTACTTTAAAATGATCCTTTCCATCCTGTGTGGAACAATTTCCCTTGGGGATCAATTAAGTTTGTTTAAGTCTAAGTTAAGTCTAAATTAAATTAATAATTGCAGAGCTTTCCTACTTTTGACAATTTTCGAAATGTTTTATTAATAATTTGAAATCATTGAACCAATGTGAGAATTCGAGTTTTAATTTGTGTGAAATGCCAACTAAGTAGTTTTGGTCATTGACCTGATTTCCTGTCTAATTTCCGGTTTTGTCCTGTAAACATGCAACATTTCTATCATGTTGTTGTTTCGGGGACTTTTGTTTGTGTGATTTTTGCCGCTTTGCCCCATTTCTGTCTTGCATTTGTTTCGTGTGTTTTTCACGGAAAGAAAACCCAAGAGGGACAAGCGGTAGGAAATGGATGGATATTTAAGACATGAAGGCGGGGTTAAAGGAACTGCAAAGGCAAAAATGGACGATTTAAAAAAATATTAAAAAATGCTTAAAGAAATACTAATATAGCAGAAAGACAAATATTTATGATATTATTGCTGGACCACATCTAATAATTGTTTTTGATGGATGGATGGATTTTGATCGATTTGTGTCGTGTTTCCTTGAAAATATGCGTAAATACTGCCCTCTGGCGGCAGACAGCCGCAGTGATTATTATTTTAAAATATCTACTGGAGCAGGGGTGCCCACACTTTTTCTGCAGGCGAGCTACTTTTCAATTGACCAACTCGAGGGCATCTACCTCATTTATATATATCATTTATATTTATTTATTTATGAAAGAGACATTTTTGTAAACAAGTTAAATGTGTTTAATGATAATACAAGCATGTGTAACACATATAGATGTCTTTCTTTCACAAAGACAAGAATATAAGTTGGTGTATTACCTGATTCTGATGACTTGCATTGATTGGAATCAGACAGTAATGATGATAACGCCCACATTTTCAAATGGAGGAGAAAAAAAGTTGTCCTTTCTGTACAATACCACATGAAGGTGGTTGGTTTTTGGCATCTAATTCATCCAGCTTCCATACACTTTACAAGAAAAACATTGGCGGCAAATTCCGTAGCTTGCTTGATTGACATTCACGGCACCCGAGGCTCTTGTGAGATGACGCTGGCTGCTGCCAGTTCATTATTATGAAAAAATGACGGAGAGGAAGGCGAGAAACACTTTTTATTTCAACAGACTTTCGCGACGTCCCTTTCGTCAAAACTCTAAAGGCCGACTGCACATTTCCTATCTTCACAATAAAAGCCCTGCTTCATGCTGCCTGCGCTAACTAAATACAGAGTCTCAGAAAGCTGGCGTGCACAAGTGATGTGCACGCCGAGCTTTCTGAGGGATCGCTTGTGCACGCCAGTTTTCCGAGACTCTGTATTTAGTTAGCGCAGGCAGCATGAAGCAGGGCTTTCATTGTGAAGATAGGAAATGTGCAGTCGGCCTTTAGAGTTTTGACAGAAGGCACGGCGCGAGAGTCTGTTGAAAAAAAAGGGTTTCTCGCCTTCCTCTCGGTCATATTTTCATAATAATGATCTTGCAGCAGCCAGCGTCATCTCACAAGACCCTCCGGTACCGTGAATGTCATTTAAGTGACGTGTTGGTGAAGATTGATGATCACTAATTTTAGGTCTATTTTTTTTAAAAGCCTGGCTGGAGATCGACTGACACACCCCCCGCGGTCGACTGGTGGCTCGCGATCGACGTAATGGGGACCCCTGTACTGGAGTATATAATTTTCAATAATGCAGCTGAGATAGGCTCCCGACGCCAAAAGGGACAAGCGGTAGAAAATGGATGGATGGATGGATGGACAACAATTACAAAACGGACCTAGTTCTAGTAACAAAGATGCAATTTATATTAGATCACTTAAACAATTTTACTCACTTCATACTGTGGCTTGTCATATCTGTATCCATCTATCCATCCATTTTCTACTGCTTGTCCCTTTTAGGGTCGCGGGGGGTGCTGGAGCCTATCTCAGCTGCATTCGAGCGGAAGGCGGTGTATACCCTGGACAAGTCGCCACCTCATCCCAGCATCTGTATCCAGTAAGCTTAATTTAAACAGAATTGCTGTATGTTTGTCTACTTTTATCAAAGAAAAACATATAACAAAATAATCATCATTGTTAAATTATCTGATACAGAAATATATAAGAGTCTGAAATTAATTATTAAAACTCGTAAACCGTTTCTAATTAATTATTTTAGAGTCGTAAACAATAATTTAATCCTATTATGATTTAATGTTCAAGATAGTTTGCCATAAAAGTAATATCAAATATGTTATAAGTGAAATATTATTTAACCAGGAAGAATTGCGTTTTTGTTGCAAGAAACACACAACTGAGTTGTGTTCTTTGAGCAAGTAGTTGATAAGCAAACTGTTAAAAACAAGAATAAAAAAGTAACAAATAATCATACTTAAGCAAACCACCTGACTGTCAGCAGACAATCAGTGAACACATGTGGATAATCATAAACATTAGCACAGTATTTGCAACAAACAAACATTCAAACTTAATAACACGCAAATATTTGAATCTGCAATTTCCAGACTGTGAGGCCAGCACGATAACCATGATTTATATCATCTTAATCTCATATACACTGCAAAGGAAGCTGCTCTTGAAGAGGATATGATCAACATTTTCATGAGGCTTTCAGGATATTTTATATTAACAAATGGCTGTAAAATGCACTTATCTCGTTCTTCTCATCACAATTCAAAATGCTGCTTGGAGGCCATTTTCAGCCCACAGCTTGTTTTTTGTTGACCCACAGCATTTTGTAGGAATACAATATTAATCATGTATTTTATTAGATACTAGCGCGACCTTGAAGGGAAAAAGCGGTAGAAATGGATGGATGGATGGACTAGCGAAGGGGTGTCAAACTCGTTTTAACTCGGGGGGCCGGATGGAGGAAAATCTGTGCACACGCGGGCCAGACTATTAAAATCATGGTATTAAAACTAGAAAATAAAGACAACTTCAGATCGTTTTCTTTGTCTTACTTCGGCCAAAAAAAGAACAAACACATTCTGAAAAATTACAATAAAATTAAGGACCCGGGGGTAGATGAGATCCGCCCGGAGTTCCTTAAGGCTCTGGATGCTGTGGGTCTGTCTTGGTTGACAAGACTCTGCAACATCGTGGATTGGCAGACCTGGGTGTGGGTTCCTCTCTTAAAGAAGGGGAACCAGAGGGTGTGTTCCAACTATTGTGGGATCACACTCAGCCTTCCCGGTAAGGTCTATTCAGGTGTACTGGAGTCGAACCTCGGATTAAGGAGGAACAGTGTGGTTTTCGTCCTGGTTGTGGAACTGTGGACCAGCTCTATACTCTTGGCAGGGTCCTTGAGGGTACATGGGAGTTTGCCCTACCAGTCTACATGTGCTTTGTGGACTTGGAGAAGGCATTCGAGCGTGTACCCCAAAGGAAGGGGAAGTCCTGTGGGGAGTGCTAAGAGAGTATGGGTTATTGGACCGCCTGATTGTGGCGGTCCGCTCCCTGTATGATCAGTGTCAGAGTCTGTATCAGGTGCAGTAAGTCGGATTCGTTTCCAGTGAGGGTTGGACTCCGCCAAGGCTGTCCTTTGTCACCGATTCTGTTCATAACTTTTATGGACAGAATTTCTAGGCGCAGTCAAGGCACTGAGGGGATATGGTTTGGTGGCTGCAGGATTACGTCTCTGCTTTTTGCAGATTTTGTGGTCCTAATGGTTTCATCTCGCCAAGATCTTCAGCTCTCACCGAATCGGTTCGCAGCCGAGTGTGAAGCGACTGGAATGGGAATCAGCACCTCCAAGTACGAGCCCATGGTTCTCGCCCGGAAAAGGGTGGAGTGCCATATCCGGGTTGGGGAGGAGATCTTGCCCCAAGAGGAGGAGTTCAAGTGCCTCGGACTCTTGTTCAAGAGTGAGGGAAGAGTGGATTGTGAGATCGACAGGCGGATCGGTGCGGCGTCTTCAGTAACGCGGACGCTGTATCGATCCGTTGTGGTGAAGAAGAAGCTGAGCCGCAAGGCAAAGCTCTCAATTTACCGGTCGATCTACGTTCCCATCCTCACCTATGGTCATGAGCTTTGGGTCATGACCGAAAGGATAAGATCACGGGTACAAGCGGCCGAAATGAGTTTCCTCCGCCGTGTGGCGGGGCTCTCCCTTAGAGATAGGGTGAGAAGCTCTGCCATCCGGGAGGAGCTCAAAGTAAAGCCGCTGCTCCTCCACATCGAGAGGAGACAGATGAGGTGGTTCTGGCATCTGGCCAGGATGCCACCCGAACGCCTCCCTAGGGAGGTGTTTAGGGCACGTCCAACCGGTAGGAGGCCACGGGGAAGACCCAGGACACGTTGGGAAGACTTTGTCCCCCGGCTGGCCTGGAAACGCCTCGGGATCCCCCAGGAAGAGCTAGACGAAGTGGCTGGGGAGAGGAAAGTCTGGGCTTCCCTGCTTAGGCTGCTGCCCCCGTGACCTGACCTCGGCTAACCGGAAGAAGATGGATGGATGGACAATAAAAATATAGAAAAAAACACCGGCAGCGGTAAAGTTTAGATCCATGAAGGAAAGAAGGAAGCCATGGAGGAGCCAAGAAAGGCTCCTCCATGGCTTCATAATTTCATCCCGCAGCGCCAGTTCTGCTTACCAAAAGTGGCCCACTCGGCTCACTGCAACTGAATACATTTACATACAGTATGCATAAAAAATGTTTTCTTTCGTATTGCTTTTTTAATGAATTAAGGAACATTTATGACGACATGTTTCCAGAACACAATATAAAATGTGAGATACAACAGGATTATGCATACATTTATCATTTGTTTTCAAAACGGTTACAAAAAAGTAGGATCCCTAAAATGTACTGTGGGACCCCATTTTCATGACTTGATGGGGTCCCTGGGACCCCATTTTGAAAATTCATAGCAACAACACTGAGGGAAATTGGTGCGTGCAAAACAGCAGCAGGTGGCTGTGGCCTGATTCTAATACTAATCAAATATCATCTCGCAGGCCTTGACTTTGACACATAGGGACTAGACTAATTTTTTGTTAATAGATAACTTTGTTATCTTTAACACACAGCTAATGAGTGGATTTTATGATCAGATAGTTTAGCAAATGGATGTCCAAATCAAAGAATGTGGGGGGCAT